>NC_064853.1:127921124-128151124 GCF_024139225.1 Suncus etruscus | reverse complement strand
ACCAAAACAGGTGACGTTAAATAAGAGAAAAAATGTATATATACACACATACATAATAGAAGATAAATAAAAAATGAATTAAAAAGTAACTAAAGAGAAAAAGTGATGTAAGAGACTATCTTACATTTGGGAATAAACATACTATGAGGTAGTATTCTATAGGTCTTAAACATAAAGTAAATATAGGCTTCCCTATTAAGTCTTTTGAGATATTATTGTGGGGGTTGAAATCCAGGAAACATTTATCACACTCCTTGGTCTTGTTGAGTTTTAGAAATGATTTGCAGCAGAAAAAGATCATGTAGAGTTTTTGCACTGGAGGTCCTTCTGGAGCAGAGTTCGGTCTCATGCCATAGTCCACATTTGTTGGGGTAAGGAGGAGAACCACAAAGCATGAGTCAACAGGAGTGTTGGTAGTAGTTTCTTGCCAGGGGACAAGATATGGGGCTGAGAGGGTATCCTTTCACTTTGGGAGCTAGGTGATGGTTTATGGGGCAGGAGGTCAGTCTCAGTGCCTAATAATTTAAGAGCTGAGGGTAAAGAGCATTAAATAAGAAGGGATATTGGATTGGGATCAGGGAGTGAAGGAATAGAAGAATTTCTGAAGGGGAAGGAGGAATAGTATATAAAAGGGACTATGTACACTTTAGTTATGAATTGTTTACAATTTAGGTGTGGCACTCAGAGAGGAGTCCTCTGTTTATATACTCATATCCACATTAAGACATACATTAGTGATCTATTCTTAAGTTGTTGTTAGAGGTCTAGCCCTCATAGGATGTGTCTGAGCTCTTAAGAAACAGTTGAATTAAGATAAATAATTAGCTTAGATATAGCTTAGAAAAGAAAGGAAGGGAGAACAAAAGATTGTTGCAAGTCAGCCCCTGAAGAGATTGACCGATGGAGGGGTGGAGGATGAGGTCTTTCCCCTCTAGCTCGGAGCACGTGTCTGCCACCCTGTTCAGCTGGCAGTTCTGAGGTGAAGTGGTGGGTAAACGGCTCGCAGACAGTCAGGCTTGTGGAAATATTAGCTTTATTCAGTGGACAAGACTGAAGTCCAAAGCCTCAGCATCAGTTCCAGCCAAAAAGCCCCTCGCCTTCCACAGACCCTTGTTTTTATCCCCCAGAATCAGGTACCACCCAGTGGTGGGATCAGGTACCACCCAATGGTGGGAGCAGAATCAGGTACCACCCTAGGGTGGGGGCAGAATGCCAGGTCACACCCTAGGGTAGGGTCAGTAACATAATAATCCCATAAAATGTTTACATACACAATCCCCCCATTTGTTTTTAGTAAACAAACAATATTGTCTACAATTATTAAAGGAAAAACTAGTCAATAAAAAAAGAACGGCTGTTTGCATAAGCGCATCACAGGAAAATGTAAAGAAAAACTTCTAACCTAAACACATGGTGTCTAAAACCAGAAACATGTATCAAGGAATCAACTACAAGCTCCTGAGAAGATAAATCTAAGACGTACATAGATCCTTCGAAGAGACGCCAGAAAGGTTGGGTAGCAGGCGAGAAGAAGCACCTTTTCTTTATTTGTTGTTGTTGTTGTTGGTTTTTGGCATTTGGTTTTTGGGTCACACCTGGCAGTGCTCAGGAGTTACTCCTGGCTCCACGCTCAGAAATTGCTCCTGGCAGATATAGGGATTCAAGCCAATGACCTTCTGCATGAAAGGCAAACACCTTATCTTCATACTATCTCTCCGGACCCATTTTCATTCAAGTCCAGGTAGACCAGAAAGCCCATCTTTGAGGGCATTGAATTAGGCCCTTATTTTGGAGGAAGAAGCATATACCCCCTGGCCACTGCAATGATGATCAATAGGCTTCTAAACTTAATCCAAGTTCTTAATCCAGGCTGAAGTCCATATGATGTCTAAAATTGATGTACCAATACAGTCAATTATTTATAGATGGGAGCTTAAGTCACAAACCAAAACAAAATGTTTAAGGCAGAGACCCTACCTGTGTAAATAAACAACTTGAGGATCCATCCAAAATGGATGGAACCTCCTATAAACCTAGTATTTTGCCTATGATGTGCCCAAGCAAAAAAACCCTGAGAACAGACAAAAATAACATTTAGGAAATTATAAACAATATCTAACCCACTAACCTAAAGTCAAGAAAGCAAAACCCTAATGTAATACAACATCAATTCTTAGATTAAAAACTAAAATAGAAAAGCATTAATTACAATAGTTAAAAGAAGTGTAGTACCAAATATAAATTCAAAGGATTACAATTATAAGAAAAATACAAAAGGTGAAATTTCTACAGAGTCCAATACCAATCTGTAAAGATGAGGGGTCTGGAACTCCGAAAAGACTGGCAAAGACACTTGATCGGTCTGGAAAAGCAGGTTGAAGCCTGGTACAGAAGATAATATCAACCTGAATGAAGAAGGAAGGCCAGTACAGTCATCAATTTGTTGGGGCATCCCCAAGCATTACATCATTACCATCATGAGTTGGTTGGGCTTCTACATTTCCTTTGGGATTGGTGCAATCTTGGGGTAGCCATTGTAGAAATGGTCAACAATAGCACTTTGTATGTGGATGGAAAACCAGAAATTTAGATAGCACAGTTTAATTGGGACACAGAGACTGTGGGTCTTATCCATGGATCTTTTCTCTGGGGATTATTTTGTGACACAAATTCCAGGTGGCTTCATTTTCAAAAAGTTTGCAGCAAACATGGTGCAAAACTCCAACAGGAGTTTTCAGGGAGGGATTCCAGAACATAAAAGCCGGCTAAGCTTTGCAGAAGCTGGGTCCCCTGTTTGTGACATCAGGCTGGGAAAATCCACGAAACTACGCCTGCCCAGTGGGGCCCGACTGTGAAAAACTGTGAGTGCTGTCTCTGTATATCTGTCTACTGTCCTCTTGCATGAGCCTCTTGGGAGTGAGCTGAAAAGAGGCTCCAGAAAACTCGCTCTCCCAGAGGCCATTTTCAAGGCAGACTCCAGAACATAAAAACCGGCTAAGTTTGGGTCCCCTGTTTGTGACATTAGGCTGGGAAAATCCACGAAACTACGCGGCCCAGTGGGGCCCAACTGTAAAAAAACTATGAGTGCTGCCTCTATGTATCTGTCTACTATCCTCTTGCATGAATCTCTTGGGAGAGGGCCGAAAAGAGGCTCCAGCAGAGCATGGACACTTCGCTTCACTATGCAGCCATGCGCTCTTTCTAAGAAAAGAACACCATTGCAACAAGAAGAAAAAATCACACTAAGAACTGTGCTGGATCACAGAAGCAAGCATTTCTCTCTGGACTATTTTCTCTATTGCATGCTCAGGCCTAAGATTTGATCCAGTGTGAGGCTTCATCCACGGAGGACTCCCCTCCCTTAAAGGCAAGTCAGCCCATCCAGAAAGGGTGGAGCCAGAGGAGTGTGCTGCCTGCATCATATAGCCAATGAATACCACCACAAAACGTAGAAAAACCCACAATACAAGTGTGACAATGGGAAACAACGCAGGCCAGCATCAGAAATAGAGAATTAAGATGACAATTCTGATGACCAGATAATGACCAACCAACTAATTAACCTCGCAAATAAGGACTTTAGACTAGCAATATGGAAGATCCTCAACGAAGTCAAAGAAACCATGGATTGAGTTGAATAGAACACTAATAAGAACCAAGAAAATATGAAGACAGAAATCACAAAACTCCAAACTGAAATAACATGTCAACTAACAGGTCTGAAAAAGTCAGTAAACGAAGTGAATGACAAAATGGATAAGCTCTGGGACAGGGTATCAGAAGCTGAGAATAGACTTGGTGCTGTGGAAGATGAGATACATAACAATTCCATACAGCAGGAGAGATTGGAAAAAAAACTTAAAGCAAATGAACAGACACTGGAAAAATAAGTCAAAGAATGGGAACAGATGAAAATAGAAGTCTATGATAAGATCAATAGAAACAACTTAAGAATCAATGGAGTCCCAGAGACCCAGGAAGAAAATTTCCAGGAAGAATCAACGGTCAAGAACATCATTAAAGAGAAACTTCCAGAGCTAAAGAATATATGTGATCAAATCCTGCATGCTCTAAGAGTACCAAACAAAAGAGATCCCAGAAAAACCACCCCAAGACACATCCTAGTCACAATGACAAATCCCACAGATAGAGACAGAATTCTGAAAACAGCAAGATCAAAAGGGGAAATTACGTTCAAGCAAGCATCCTTGAGATTTACAGCAAACCTGTCACCAGAAACACTCAATGCCAAAAAGCAGTGGTAGGATATTGTGACGAGACTGAATGAAATGAATGCTTCACCTAGAATACTATACCCAGCAAAACTCACTTTCCAGTTTGACGGAAGAATACATGGTTTCACAGACAAAAAACAGCTCAGAACCTTTACAAACTCAAAACCAGTCTTAAGAGAAAAACTGAAAGACCTAATTTAAGACAAGACTAACCAAAAGAAACACCAAATTTTGATATAAAGATGGCATTAAATCCCAGGACAATTCTTTCTCTCAACATAAATGGACTAAATCCACCAGTCAAGAGACACAGAGTGGCTAAATGGATCAAAAAACTCAATCCAACCTTCCACTGCCTACAAGAAACGCACCTGAATAGTCAGAACAAACATAGACTCAAAATAAAAGGCTGGAGAAAAATTATCCAAGCAAACAACACCCATAAAAAAGCTGGAGTGGCCATACTAATATCATATAATGCAAACTTTATACTCAGGAAGGTGGTAAGGGACAAAGATGGACATTTTCTATTAATCAAGGGGTATATAGAGAGGGAAGAAATAACTCTCCGAAACATATATGCACCGAATGAGGGGCCAGCAAAATATTTAATACAACTGTTGACAAATCTGAAAAATAATATCAATAACAACACAATAATCGTGGGGACCTCAACAAGGCATTGTCAACACTGGATAGGTCAACCAGACTGAAACCCAACAAGAATATACTAGACCTGAGGAGAGAAATGGAAGAAAGAGGCCTAGTGGATATATATATAAGACACTCCATCCCAGAAACCTGAATACACATTCTTCTCCAATGTACATGGGACATGCTGGCACATAAAACATACCTCCATAACATCAAGAGGATAGAAATTTTGCAGACTACCTTCGTTGACCACAAGGCTCTCAAATTATTTCTGAATTCCAAAGGGACTCAGAAGAAAAACTTTAACACCTGGAAGTTAAACAGCCTCATGCTCAATAACTAATGGGTCCGAGATGAAATCAAGGAGGAAATCAAAAGGTTCCTGGAAACAAATGACAATAAAGACACAAACTATCAGAACTTATGGGACACAGCAAAAGCAGTACTGAGAGGAAAATTTATAGCTTTGCAAGCACACATCCGGAAGGAAGAAGGAGCTTACCTGAGTAGCTTAATGACACAGCTAATAGAACTACAAAGTGCTCAACAAAAAAACCCAAAAATAGGAAGACAGTACGAAATAACAAAGCTGAGAGCAGAAATCAACGAAGTGGAAACCCAAAAAACAATCCGAAAGATCAACAAAAGCAGAAGTTGGTTCTTTGAAAAAATAAACAATATTGACAGACCACTGGCAAACCTAACAAAGAAAGAGAGAGAGAGAAACTTGATAACTCGTATTAGGAATGAAAAAGGAGAGATCACTACTGATATGACAGAGATTCAAAGGGTAATCAGAAACTACTTTGAGAAACTCTATGCCACTAAAAATGAAAACCTGGAAGAAATGGATAAATTCTTGGACTCTTATAATCTTCCACGGTTGAAGGAAGAGGATGTAGCATATCTAAACACACCCATCCCCATTGATTAAATTAAAACGGTAATCAAATGTCCGCCGAATAACAAAAGCTCAGGCCCAGATGGATTCACTAATGAATTCTTTCAAACTTTCCAAGAGGAACTACTACCAATCCTGGCAAGAATCTTTCATGAAATTGAACAAACGGAAACACTTCCAAATAGCTTTTATGAAGCCAACATCACCTTGATAACTAAACCAGACAGAGATGCTACGAAAAAAGAAAATTACAGACCAATATCGCTGATGAATGCAGGTGCAAAGATCCTCAACAAAATCCTGGCAAATAGGATTCAATGCCTCATTAAGAAGATCATCCACTACGATCAAGTAGGTTTCATCCCAGGAATGCAAGGATGGTTTAACATCCGTAAATCTATCTACATAATACACAACATCAATAACAAGAAAAATAAAAACCACATGATCATATCAATAGATGCAGAGAAAGCATTTGATAAGGTCCAACACCCATTCTTGATCAAAACTCTCAGCAAGATGGGAAAGGAAGGAACCTTTCTCAATATAATTAAGGCCATCTACCATAAGCCAGTGGCAAATATTATCCTCAATGGAGAAAAACTAAAAGCCTTCCCTCTAAATTCTGGCACAAGACAAGGCTGTCCTCTCTCACCACTCCTATTCAACATAGCACTGGAAGTACTTGCTATAGCGATTAGGCAAGAAAAAATATCAAGGGAATCCAGATAGAAAAGGAAGAAGTCAAGCTCTCACTGTTTGAAGATGACATGATACTCTACTTAGAAAACCCTAAAGACTCTAAACATAGCATTTGAAATGTAAATATTTAGCTTTTATGTAATATATATGGACTTTAGATTTGTGTCTGTACAGTATTTTTAACTTGAGATAATTATCAGGATTAAGTATCTTAAAACATTTTCAGTATTTTCAATTAAGTTTTATAAAGCAGTATATGTGAAGTACAATTTTTGAGACAATTAGAATTCATTTCATGTTGTGTGGAAGATACTATAAAATACAGGAAGGGTATTTTCCTTAATCCAAAGTTTCTGAATTTGGCTTTGCTACCTCAATTGCAGGTGTTCGTTTGCCTTTATAAACTGTTGCAGATATAAAAGTATATATTTTTAGAGTACCATCGCTATTTAAACATTTTTACATACAGATTGGTGTTGGAAAAATTGCCACTTCGGCGAATATTTTTCTATGTTTTTGACTTTTTAATTAAACAGTATTTTTGTTACTGTTTAGCTTTATGCAGTTTATACTGTATTTTGTATATCCTTTATATTTGAAAAACTCTACTGCCTACAAAGGAGTGTTGTATATTTTTAGAAGTCTATTCATCTAAAATATTTTTAATAGTTTAAAATCTTTTAAATAGATTTGCATAAGGTAGCGTTAGCCACTCAGTTTAGTTTTGTTGATATTGTCTCGTTGTTAATTGTCCTGTAGGGTAGCATATTCACTAAGCTTTCGTATTCAAAGATAAATTCCCTTTCAGTTCTCAAACGCAAGGGGATCTAATAAATATAGTGTATATGTTTGGGTTTTGAACGATATAGTTTACATATGAGCTATCTAGATTCATGTTGTTCCACACTGTGCTTTGAAGTGTTTATTGACTTAGTTCATTAATATAATCATGAAGCTGATTTGCTGTGGCAGATTACATCCTCTAGTTTTTCAAACATTGCTTTTGGCGAAATCATTCATTAGATTAACATGCAGGTAATTTTAAAATTGTTAGTATATTTTCCTCCTGACACTGGAGGGTGTCCCAGCATAGTCTGTGTTAGATTTCCACCAAGGAGGTAATTTCTTCCCTGGTAATTAAAAGAAAGGTTTCTTAATCTGCATAGTGCTCTTGTTTCTTGATATCTGCTATCATCTGTACTCTTGTTTTTATCATCTGACATGTTTGTTTGACACATTTTATAATTGAGTTTCAAGTTGGAAATATTGCAAATAAAAAGATTTTGCTTTGAAAAAAAAAAACCCTAAAGACTCTACCAAAACACTTCTAGAAACAGTACACTCATATAGCAAGGTGGCAGGCTACAAAATTAACACACAAAAATCAATGGCCTTTCTATACACCAATAGTAATAAGGAAGAAATGGACATTAAGAAAACAACCCCATTCACATTAGTGCCACACAAACTCAAATATCTTGGAATCAACTTGACTAAAAATGTGAAGGACCTATACAAAGAAAACTATAAAACTCTGCTCCAAGAAATAAGAGAGGACACGCGGAAATAGAAACACATACCCTGCTTATGGATTGGCAGGAATAACATCATCAAAATAGCAATACTCCCAAAGGCATTATACAGATTTAATGCTATCCCTCTAAAGATACCCATGACATTCTTCAAAGAAGTGGATCAGGCACTTTTGAAATTCGTTTGGAACAATAAACACCCTAGAATAGCTAAAGCAATCATTGGGAAAAGAATATGAAAGGAATTACTTTCCCAACTTTAAACTGTACTACAAAGCAATAGTTATCAAAACAGCATGGTATTGGAATAAGGACAGGCCCTCAGATCAGTGGAATAGGCTTGAAAACTCAGAGAATGTTCCTCAGATATACAATCACCTAATTTTTGATAAAGGAGCAGGAAATCCTAAATGGAGCAGGGAAAGCCTCTTCAACAAGTGATGTTGGCACAACTGGATAGCCACTTGCAAAAAATTGAACTTAGACCCCCAGCTAACATCATGTATGAAGGCAAAATCCAAATGGATTAAAGACCTCGATATCAGACCCAAAACCATAAGATATATAGAACAACACATAGGCAAAACTCTCCAGGACATTGAGACTACAGGCATCTTCAAGGAGGAAACTGCACTCTCCAAGCAAGTGAAAGCAGAGATTAACAGATGGGAATATATTAAGCTGAGAAGCTTCTGCACCTCAAAGGAAATAGCGCCCAGGATACAAGAGCCATCCACTGAGTGGGAGAAACTATTCACCCAATACCCATCAGATAAGGGGCTAATCTCCAAAATATACAAGGCAAGAAAAAAACATCTAATCCCATCAAAAAATGGGGAGAAGAAATGAACAGACACTTTGACAAAGAAGAAATACAAATGGCCAAAAGACACATGAAAAAATGCTCCACATCACTAATCATCAGGGAGATGCAAATCAAAACAATGATGAGATACCACCTCACACCCCAGAGAATGGCACACATCACAAAGAATGAGAACAAGCAGTGTTGGCGGGGATGTGGAGAGAAAGGAACTCTTATCCACTGCTGGCGGGAATGCCATCTAGTTCAACCTTTATGGAAAGCAATATGGAGATTCCTCCAAAACTGGAAATCGAGCTCCCATATGATCCAGCTATACCACTCCTAGGTATATACCCTACGAACACAAGAATACAATACAAAAACCCCTTCCTTACACCTATATTCATTGCAGCACTATTTACCATAGCAAGACTCTGGAAACAACCAAGATGCCCTTCAACAGATGAATGGCTAAAGAAACTGTGGTACATATACACAATGGAATATTATGTCAGGAGAGATGAAGTCATGAAATTTTCCTATACATGGATGTACACGGAATCTATTATGCTGAGTGAAATAAGTCAGAGAAAGAGAAAAAATGCAGAATGGTATCACTCATCTATGGGTTTTAAGAAAATGAAAGACATTCTTGCAATAACAATTTTCAGACACAAAAGAGAAAAGAGTTAGAAGTTCCAGCTCACCTCAGGAAGCTCACCACAGAGAGTGATGAGTTTAGTTAAAGAAATAACTACATTTTGAACTGTCCTAATAATGAGAATGTATGAGGGAAATGGAGAGCCTGTTTAGAGTACAGGCGGGAGTCGGGTGGGGAGGAGGGAGATTTGGGACATTGGTGATGGGAATGTTGCACTGGTGATGGGTGGTGTTCTTTATATGACTGAAACCCAAACACAATCATGTATGTAATCAAGGTGTTTAAATAAAAAAAAAAACCTCCAACAGTCACGGATTTCTTCCTCAGGCCGAGATCAGGAGGCTTGTAGTTTTGGGTGAAAGAGATGAGTTGCACGTGTGAAGGGAATCCTGAAAATTAAATGTTAAGGATTAGGAAGAAAGAAGGAAGGATAAGGAAGACTAAATTGGGGAAGATAAAGTTAGGAGAAAGGGAGCTGTATACAAAATATGCAAAACAGACACTGAACAAGACATACACATACAGACTTCACAAAAAATATGGCCATAACACTCACTCATACCAAAAAATATTTGTTGGAAAGGATCCAAAATAGAGCAAAAGAAAAAAGAATTCAGCTAAATCAACTAAAGGCACTTTAAAATGTAATAGCCAGCAACTGTTTAGATGGATCATTTCAAATTCAAAAAAAATTTTATGGCAGAGCAGAGCAGATCTGAAAGAGAATTTCATGCATAATACAAACATGGAAAACTCTACTATAAGTGTATAGCAGTATATATACAAATTATTGTATAACAGTAACTCTATGATAGTCAATCATAGGCGAGAAGCACTGTGAAGAAAGTCCACCTAAAAATTATCATTATGTCAGCATCTTAAAACCTAAATTGAGAGAAATAAAGCAATGATGTTAAAATAAAAAGATTGTAAGTCATTAAATGAGTATACCTAGAAAAAAACATTAATATGATGAGAAATTTTTTTCAGGTGAATATTGACTAAATTAAATTGTAAGATTTCATGATTAACTGAGACCTAGAGCAATAATAAAATTAAGACATACATCCATCATACAAGGAAACACATTGGAGGTCCATTCATTGATCATGACTGTGGAAAGATTCCTAGAGCATTAATAGCAACTGATAAGAAAGTGAAATGATTATCTGGTGTTCATTGTAGATCTTTAAGAAGTATAAAACAGGATGTATGCTGCTGTGGATTTCGCCAATGTATTAGGGACTTTTTTATCCTCTTGTCATCAAAATTGATCCAGTGTTGTTTTGCAGCAATTTTACAGTGTCCATAGTGAACTTTACCATAATGGTTTGACACTGATGATAAGTTGTATTTCTTAATCTTGCTTTTATTCTCTGAAGTGAATTCTACTAAATTGAGGTTTTCTAAAGAAAAATCCACAAAAGTGTGCAATTTTTTATTTGTTTGTCATCAAAAGCATAACATTTCAAGTGTATTATAAGTACTGGTGGCAGTTTCCATAAGTACATTTTCTTTGAAAAATCCCTTCTGGTTTTGCAGCTGTTGCACAGAACTTTGTTGTCATCCCTTAACTCTTCTTCTTTAAAAAAATTCAGAGAGGCATTCCTGTAATGTACATTTATCTGTAGATGTAACAGCCAGAGACAAATGAACAAACATCTCATAAACTTCAGACTTCTGGTGGCATGTGAGACACTGTAGTATAGATTTGAATTGTCCTTGAAAGATATCATAAATAAAAGATTTGTGAGCCTTTTGGTGTTCTGGACTAAATTGTTCATAATTTTTATTTTCCATAAGATGTATAGTTTTATCTGTCATTAGATTTACAGTAAGCAAATCCTGATGTAGTCCCTCTACTAGAAACATCAGTAGTTCATGTGGATCCTGCTGATTGTGTCCAGAAAACTGGTCATTAAGTAAACCTATTGTTACTTTGAAGCTTTCAGGGTTAATATATTTATGAAATCCATTTTCCATGATTTTGATGAGCTGACCAAATTCTTCGGCTAATTTACCTTCATGCCCCATTGGATTTTTCTTGTTAATATCCTTTTTATAATGATCTTGATGAAAATACTGAGTCAAGTCTGAAATATTATACAAGCATTGCAATACTGAGTTCATGTAGCAAGAATTTCCTATATTTTGGAGCCCAGTTAAGACAAATTCCTGTCTTTCCTTTTGCATCTCGGAGTGTAAGGGTTTATCACTACCATCAGTCTCACTCAATGTATGATGTGTGACAGCTAAATCCTTGTTTCCTGTCCCAGAGACCTCAGCAATATTACTGTTGTTAGTGTCTTGAGTATTATGTTTTTTATCTAAAGGGGAGTTTATAGTCTGAACCTGATCATTTGTGCTAGCCCAATTTCTAACAAGGCATAATGGAAACCAAAAAATTTTGGGAGGGTTGTAGAAAAATAGGCATAACCCCTTCTTCTCAGGAGAAGATATCCAGCTATCCATTTTTCATCCTCCTTGATCCAAATAGGTTTATGGGTTGTTTCTTTTTTTTTTGTCATTTTATTATTATTCTTTTTTTTATTTTTATTGTGACCAAAGTACATTACAAATCTTTTACTGCATCGTTTATGGTACATAGTGACAATGAATGAGAGGCTTTCCCACCACCAGTGCTGTCCTCCCTCCACCCCTGTTCTTAGTATGCATCCCATATCTCCCTCCTCTACTCCCCAGAATGCTAGTGCAACTGGTATCCACTTTACAGTTTGTTGTAGATTGAGCATCTATTCCACCATCATTGGAGATAAAAAAAAATAAGAAAAAAAAATTGGTGACAAGTACCAAAATAAAGAAAGAAGAGAGAGAAAAAAAGAAAAGAAAAATGAAAGAGAAGGAGGAGAAGGAGGAGGAAAAGGAGGAGGAGGAGGAGGAAAAGGAGAAAGAAGTAGGGAAGAGATAGAGAAAGGAAATGGTAATTTGACAAAACGTGTTCCATGAGTAGGACCTGTAACATAAGTCTGTGGTTCACAGTTGACTGTTTCAGTGATCAAATGATCATATGCTTTAGGTACTTATAGAGGACATAACCAAAGGAAAGGGGTAAATTGGAGTATTTTATCAAGATAATATTATAATGCAAACTGTATGTGGTATCTAATATGATTGAGCACCAAGGTATAAAATTAGGGTGTCCAAGAACCCCTGTGGACAAAGAAGTGAAGGGTTATTTTTATACCTGGTAAGATTAAAACATATTGTTAGTAATCGCTGAAGCTGGAGTGGCTTCCAGTCATATTCTTCACCTGGTTCTGTGAATGAGTACCTTAAGATATTATTATAGTTAGGGAAATTCAAATAAATACAACAATGAGGTACCACATTTCACAAGTGAAGATAGCACTTGTGTAGTTAGAGGCTGATTGCATACCTGTTCACTCTAAACTGCTGTTTGCATTGTTGCTGATTTCTTTATGGTATAATGGATAGTAGAGGCTTTGTGTTCATCTCTTCTGCTTGATTTGAACACTTCTTGATAAATGCTGTCAATGACAGTGCTTGGAGTTTCTACCCTATTAGACCATTGTATTTGTTCATGGATTACTATATTTATTTTTTTTGATCATACTGGGTTACATATCTTTCACAGTAGTATTTTAGGTACCTGAATCAGGGGAATACCCATCACCACCAATTTGTCCTACCCCCATCCCCGTTCCCTTCCTAAAAATGGCAGATTCCTTCTAGAGGCTTTCAACCTCAGTTTGAGTGAGGACATGAAAAAGGTAATTGAAACACCACATCAATACAGAAAGAAATATCAAACTAAATATCCAGTGAGCTCTACAACAATAAAGATAAGCACCACACAATAGTCTCGGTTCTGAAATCAAACCATGCCAGAGTACAAAAAGAAAGATAAAGATAAAATAAAATTGGAGACATCAACTTCAATATCTACACCAAAATAAAGACATCTATAAAAATTGATCAATCAATAAATTTATATGTGGAAAAATGATTATTTTGTGCCTTTTTTCTTTTCTCCCTGCATAGGCACAGTAACTATTGGGGATATTATAGAGGAAATTTCCTTGGCCTAGGAGATACAGGGTTTCTCCACCCCTAAAATATGCTGTCATGGGATTAATTATAGACTCCTTGCATGATCATTTACTCTCCTCTCAGTGCTTTTGTGGTGTATGGAAGTCTTCTGCTTCATCTTGGATGGTAAAATCAGACCTCTGTATCTAGAGATCTTGGTGACTGTGCAGGTCAAGGAATGAAGCTTATGATGAAGTCTTTCTTTGTGATTCTAGTAGTTCTGCTTCTTCAGTGTTGTTTTAATCCATCTTCTGTAGTTGGTGGTCTTGGTCATTATGTTGCTCCTAGAATGGAGCCTGGGATATGTTATGTTTTGGAAGACCTGTTCAGTTGTGGTTGTCTCAATCAGATCTCTGGAATTGGAGATCTTGTTTGTTGAACAGATCTATATTAAAATGTGGTATATATTCTAAATATAACAGAGAAGTGCTATCATTTGTTATTTATCCTTCTTCTATCTTACTTTATTTAGCATAATATTTTCTAGATCCATCATGTTGCTGCAAAATCCACGATTATATTATTTCTAATTGCAATGTAGTATTCCATTTTGTGTAAATACCACATCTTTATGATCCACTCATCTATTGTTGGGCATAGAGGTTGGTTTCAAATCTTGGCTATTGTACTGAGTGCCACGATAAATAGTGGAATGCATACATACTTTGAGATGAATGTCCTTCTGTCCTGGGGACAGATGTCCAGGAGTAAGATTGCTGGGTCATATGGCAGTTCAATTCTGAGTTTATTGAGCACTCCCCATATTGTTTTCCATAGAGGTTAGACCAGGCAGCATTCCCTCCAGCAGTAGATGAGAGTTCCTTTCTTACCACATCATCGCCAACAGAGATTGGTCTTGTTATTTTTTATGTGTGCCATCCTCACACAAAGTAAGGTCGAAACTTACTGTTGTCTTTATTTGGATTTACCTAAAGATAAGTGATGATAAGCATCTTTTCATGTGTTTGTTGGCCATCATTCAGTCTTCCTCAGAGAGGTGTCTATTCATTTCTTCTCCCATTTTTTCTATGAATTTATTAGATATTTTGGATCTCACCTTCCTGAGTGCTTTGTAATTCCTAGATATCAACCCTGTGCTGAGTGCAAAATTTTTTTCCCATTTTGTTAACTATCTTCTAGTTTTAACCAGGGTTTCTTTTGCCATACAGAAACTTTTTTAGTTTGATGTAGTCCCATTTATTTAGGTTTGATGCTAAAGTTCATGCCATTGGCATTCTATCCTCAAAGACGTTTTTATAGGTCTTGGAGTGTTCTGCCTATTTTTTTACACAATTAATTTTATATATTTGGGTCTGATTTCAAGGTCTTTAATCCACTTTGAGTAGACTTTTGTGAAAGTGTGAGGTATAGATCAATCTTTAATTTCTTACAGGTGGTTATCCAGTTGTTCCAGCACTATTTGTTAAAGAGACTGTCTTTGTTCCATTTCAAGTTATTGACTTTTTGTCAAATATTAGTTGACCATATATTTGGGGGTATATCCCTGGATATTCTATTCTATTTTAACCCATTGATCTGAGACTCTGTCTTTGTTCCAGTACCATACTGTTACATGCTTTACAGTGAAGCTTCATATTAGGTATAGAGATACCACCCAGCTCCTTGTTTTTCAGTATGCATTTGGCTAACCTGGATCTTTTGTGGTTCCATATGAATTTTATAATTGATTGTTCTAAGTGCTTAAAATGATGTCTGAATTTGGATAGCGATTGCATTGAATATATATAGAAGCTTAGGTAAGATAGTCATTTTGACCATGTTGATTCTATCTACCCATGAAATTGGGATGCCTTTCCATTTCCTTAGGTTCTCTTCAATTTCTTTCTGAAGTGTTTTAAAGTTTTCATGATATTGGTCCTTCATTTCACTTGTAAGTCTGATTCCTAGGGGCTTGATATTTTTATACTAGTTTTAATTGGATTAATTCTTTAATCTTTTTCCCCTCTACTCCATTATTTGTATAGAGGAATGCCACTGTCTTTTGAGTATTGACTTTGTAGCCGGCCATTTTGCTGTATTGGTTAATTGTTTCTAGGAGTTTTACTGTAGATTTTTTCTGGTTTTTTATGTATATCATCATATCTGAAAAAAGAAATAGCTTGACTTAACCTTTCCTTATCTAGATTCCTTAGATTTCCTTCTCTTGTCTGATTGCTATTGCTAGGACTTCCAAAACTATGTTGAATAAGAGCGAAGATAGTAGACAGCCTTGCCTAGTTCTTGACCTTAGTGGAAATGCTTTCAGTTTTTTGCCATTAAGGATAATGTTGGCTGTGGGCTTTTAATATATAGCTGCAACTATCTTGAGGAAGGTTCCTTCCAGCCCTATTTTTTGAAGTGTTTTTATCATGAATGGGTGTTGGATTTTGTCAAATGCCTTCTCTGCACTGATTTTTGACTTTCTTGTTGTTGATGTGGTGTATGATGTTAACAGATTTTATGTTGAATCATCCTGCATCCCTGAAATGAAACCCACTTGGTCATATATAAAGATTATAATCTTTCTGATGTATTGTTGGATTCAGTTTGCTAAGATTTTGTTGAGGATTTTTGCATCTATGTTCAATAGTGAGCTTGGTCTGTGATTTTCTTTCTTGATGGTGTCTTTGCCATCTTTAGAAATGAGTGTGATAGTAGCCTCATAAAAAGAGTTAGGAAGGATTTCTGTCTTTTTAATGTTTTGGAAGAGCCTGAGGATCAATGCTAGTAAATCTTCTCAAAATGTTTGGTAGTATTCACGTGAAAACCATCTGGACCTGGACTTTTGTTCTTGGAGAGATTCTTAATTACTGTTTCAGTTTCCTTAGATGTTTTTGGCCTGTTTTGGCTTTCTACATCCTCCTTATCAAGTCTCAGAAGATATTTTTTTCAGAAATTTGTCAGTTTCTTCTGGGTTCTCAAACCAAACTGAGTACAGTTGTTCATAACAAGTCCTCAAGATGTCTTGGATTTCTTGCAGTTCTGTTCATTTGTGATACTATTTATTTGGGTATTTCACAACCCCCTTTTTGGTGAGTCTTGCCAGTGGTTTGTCTATCTTGTTTATTCTTTTGAAAATCCAACTCCTGATCTCACTGATTTTTTTTGTATTGTTTTCTTATTTTCTGTTTATTTCTGCTCTGGTGTTTATTTTATCTTATCTTCTGGCTGTGTTTGGGTGATTTGCTGCTTTTTTCCAGATCCTTATGGTGCCCCTTTAAACTGTTGATTTTGTCATTTTCTTCTTTCCTTATATAGGCCTGTATTACTATGAGTTTGCCATCATTAATGCTTTTACTGTGTCCCACAGATTTTGACAATTTGCCTCTTCATTATCATTCATCTCAGAGAATCTTTTTATTTCTTCCTTGATTTTCTCATTGATCCAGCTGTTGTTCAGCAGCATGTTGTTTTATCTCCAAGTGTTGGATTTTCTCCACAGCTACTTTTTACCATCAATCTTGATCTCTGTCACATAGTGATCTGATAGGGTTCTTCGAAAATACTTATATTTGTGACTTTGTGTAAGTTAGATTTATATCCTAAGGCATGGTCTATTCTAGAGAAGGTTCTATGTGTGTTTGAGAAATATGTGTATTCTGTTTCTGGGGGTGTAGAACCTTGTAAAAGTCCATTAGTCCTAGTTCTTCTAGTTTTTCATATAGGGCTCCTATGTCTTTGCTAGTTTTCTGCCTAGTGGATCTGTCTAGTGGTGATAATTGTATGTAGTCTCCTACTACTATCCCATTTCCTTCCATATGTTTCTCCAGGTTTGTGAGCAAATGCCTTACATATTTTTGCTGGCTCTGCATTTGGTGAATAAATGCTGACCAGAGTTAGTACTTCTTGCTCTATTGTTTTTCTGTTCGGAAGGAGTAGTGACCCTCTTCGTCTCTGAGAACTTTCTTGAAGTTAAATGCAATTTGGTCTGATATAAGAATGGCTGTCCCAGCAGGGTTTTTTGTTTTCCATTGGCTTAAATGACTAATTTCCATCCTTTCATTCTACTGAAATCTGAATGAGTATGGTAGACTCCTAAAGTTAAAGAATCTAGGAAAAGTTTAGTCTTGACCCAGCAGTAAAAGATGCCAAGAAGAAAGCCAATATGCTTTGAAGAATCAGCTTTATTTTGGGAAATGGAAAAATTAGAAATAGGATAAAAATGAAATCAGAAATAGGATGGAAGGAAAATTTTTTAAAAAAGTATTTTTTGAAGAAAAGTGTCTAAAGCATAAGGAGAATGCTACATCCTCATTCTGTCTCTATTTCATGCATTCCACATTTTGCATCATTTCTGGACCTAAGTTTACACTATGGGTAGGAGAACAAAAGGAAGAGTTAAATGGAAAGTACTAGCAGGAAGAATTAATATATACATATATAAATATTCTACATACATATATATAGAACAATATATATGTTCTCTTATATATAGAGAGAAAGAACAATGCCTGTTACAGAGAGTTCTTCAGAAGATTTGAGTTCAGTGCTTGCTTCAGCAGTACATATACTAAATTTGCAATGATACAAGACAAAGAAGATTAATGTGGCCCCTGTGCTAGGAAGATTTGAGTTCACAAATAGATTTGAGTTCACAAATAGAAACTACACAGTTATTACATGGATAATATGTCCCCAGATAAACAGAGACAAGAATAAATGGTGGTGCTTATTATGTGAAATAATTAATAAAATCATCTCAGTAAATTTTAGTACACTTACTCTGTGCCCTTCAAAGTTTGGGGTGTCATAAAACTGCTACCACTGGAAATTTATATATATATAAATTATATATATATATAAATTTTATATATATATATATATGAAAGAGACAGAGAATGGGGGCATAGTTTGGACACCAAACTGTGAATGCCAGTGTTGATTGCCTTATTCAGTATTCACATTTAATAATAAGAAATAATAATAATAATAATAATAAGTTGCAAGCCTGCAACTTAGCAACTCTGATGCTCTCTCCTACTACTATCCCATTTCTTTCTATGTTTCTCCAGGTTTGCGAGCAAATGCCTCACATATTTTGCTGGCTCTGCATTTGGTGTATAAATGTTGACCAGAGTTAGTACTTGTTGCTCTATTGTTCTTCTGTTTGGTAAGTAGTGACCCTCTTTGTCTCTGAGAACTTTCTTATTCATACCAACATTGAGGTTCACAGACGTTAGAACACTGAACTAGCTGTGGCAGACAGAATTCAACCCTGTTCTTGTCCATCTAAAATACAGGCTTTTCCCACAATCATGGTTATAAAAAAAATACATATGACCTGGTTGTATTGAATCTAACAAAGGAGTACCTTTATGTTTAGAAGACTATTGGTTGTGTTGTATGACAAAACCTTAAAGTTTCTTTTTAATCCTTAAATTGGAATAAATGCCCCAGGAGCCCCTCTCATTAAAGTATAGAAATTCAGTTCTTTTCCTTCATAGGCAAATTTATTTTTCCTTCATAGGCAAACTCTGAACAAATGCTGCTATTCCTGTCAGGTACAAAATTTCCTTATCACCTACCTCCTAACCCCACTAAAATTCTGTTTCTCACTCAGGGAAAATTGATTTTTTGTTATTCATTTGAAGTATGGGAGGTCACGGCTTAGAACATTGGGAATGCATTGTCTGAAGAGCACAGTTTGCATCATGCTTCCAATAGATCTTTAAAGATGTTCTGACTTAACTGACTTTTCTTCCCATCTGGCCTCTGAGACACATCCTCCAGGGAGAAAGTCAATTTCAAACCTTCTCACTGCAGAAGCTGTGGACAGTCAGTTGCAGAATGCAGATCAGCCTGTTCCTTCTAAGATAAACAGAATCTGCCAAGAGTTTTGGAAGAAAGTTTTTCAGCAATCTTTAGGGAGTGGACAATGCTATGATTGGATGGAGAAACAACAGTCAGTCCTCCAATCTAGCAGTACATTTGACTTCAGCCTTGATAATCTATTTTTATTTCCAAATTTCCCTCAAACTAAGCATTCGGTATTCTCAACTAGACCACTCATTCAATATTTCTCCGTATCATGACAGGTTTATTCGTACAATTAGCAAATGAGAAGTAAGTTATTTCACAGTTCTCAGAGAAGAGAATCTGTAGAATCTAGAAACACTAGAAATAGTCTCAATTCTTCAGACACTGAGCTATTATAATATAACCATGACTCCATACAGTCCATTTGCCATCATTCCTTACTGTCCTTTGCATAATGCTGATAAGTTACTGAATAAAGTAAAATTGACTATAGATGAGAAAACAAATATGAGGCCCTCTGGTGTGTTCAGGGTAACAAAGAATCTTGAATATGCATGTAGACATATTATTTAATAACCACATAAATAGGGCCAGAATGATACAGTACAGTGGGTATGGTGCTTGGGTCCCCCAAGCACCACCAGAAGTGATCCCTGAGTGCAAAGCCCCAAGCAAACCCTGAACATTTAGGGAAAGAAGAAAAAGAAAAGAAGGAAGAAGAAGGAAGAAGTATGGAGGAAAAAGAAGAAGAAGGAGGAGGAAGGAGAAAAGAGGAGGAGGGGATGAGGAGGTGAAAGAGGAGATGCAGCAACAGCAGTAGTAGCATTGTTCTGAGCATTATATTCATGAAGAAAGCGATCTGGGCCTGAGAAAGCTGGCTACCTTTCAAGTGTGCCCTTGTACACTTCAACAGCCATTGACAGAGCCCAATAAAGTGATGTGTCTTGGTCTCAATTGTACCAACTGCCCACAACCCCGCATAGCCCTCATTTTCCAATCACACACCAAAACACAGGCAGCGAGTGAAGGTGAGGTGTCTGAGGAAAAAATGACCAAAATCTAGGTTAGGGAAACTAGATAGAAAAAGAAGAAAAATACTGGCGTGGCAGTGTCTGATTTCACAATTAGAAGTGAATAGTATTTAAAAATGCATTCATCTTGTAGTATACATATATTAATTCAAAGAAAGCAAATATAAAATTTTGCTGGTAAAAAAGGCTTCATGAACAGAATTTATGAAAATTTCTTCAAAATAAGATGTGAGGAGAGGTAATAGATGGGGGCTTTGAGGAAATCTGGCCATGAATCAGTCCTTGCTGAGGCTGGTGATGGCCACAATGATATCCACACGGATTCCATACGTTTACCAGGTATCGCTCTGCTTTGGTAGATTGCTAAAAATTTTCCATAATGACAAGTATTTTTAAATGGCTTCATTAGGAAGCTCTGAATGAGACGGCTATTTTCAGGACTCTGAGGTAGATAAAATTGATTGCAGGCTCAAGAGCATAGGCTTAGTAATGGGAGACTGGGCACCACATAGGTGCTTGCTTTGCAAGCAGGGCTTAGGAGTCAAGCCAAGCAGGAAAAAGGCCTGTGAAGACCGACACTGGAAATCCATATCCCCCTCAAAAGCCTGAGATACATATTACTTATTCTGACATCCTTCTTTACAAAGTAAAGTTTTAAGACTTACAACATTTTAAGAATAGTTTTAAGTACAGAGCAAAGCTGAAGAGAAAGGGCCTGGGTTTCATGTGCATGAGTGTCACCCAGGACCAGAATTAGAGCATTTGTTCCAGTATATGGACCTGCACATATTTAATCTATGTACTCAGATTCCATTGTTGATATCATGGCTCCCTCTGCTAGGCATTTGGGCAGTTATAAAGGCATTTGCTCTTCATACATCATTCTAGTTTTATACAAAGGATTTTCACTGCTTGGAACATTCCCTATACTCTGTTCCAGAAATCACTGATCTTGTCATTGTCTCTTTTCCCAAATGTAGAAACCATGCAGTATGTGACTGACATTACTATAAAGGTGGTGCAAGTAACCTTTCCAGATCATTCTAAACTAGGCCAACCATTTCAATAAGGTTTTCAAGATTCAAAAAGTAATTTAGGAACCAGAGAAAGAGTACAGAAAGTAAGGCACTTGTCTTGCACACAACTGACTTAATTTCAATTCTTAGCACCAACAGGCATGATCTCTGAGTAATCAGGACTAAGTCCTAAACACTGCTAGGTGTAACTCCCAAATAAACAACAAAAAGTAATGCAATCTTGTTTTATGTATATAATTATTACAAGAGCAAATAATGCTCTCTATTTTATTCTTTTCTTAGAGCTATATTGATACTTGTCTCCTGCATATATTTGCAAACAAAAATAACAGTAGAGAATTTTTTATTTACCCCCAATATTTTAACCTCAAATCCAAGTACAGTATTCTGATTAAAAGTAATCTGGGGGGGGAGGAGAAAAAAAGAAAAAAAAATCTGGAAAGTTCAAAAATGGTATTAAGTGGAATTAGTATTTTACATGAAACTTACTAAAGAGCTCATAATACCTTTCCTGTATCTCTGCCAGATCCGTCAGTTTCTCCATATCCTGCTACTGCATCTTGAAAAAGACCAAGATGTAGTCATTAACAATATACCTGACGCCAAACTTTCAGGACCCAGTATCTCTGCCTTCATCATAGCTGAAGCAACAAAAAGAGAATACCTTAAAATTTGCAGCTAACTTTGCTTATATCCCCTCCATTGCTCATTGTTTCCAAATAGTTGTTTATAAGTTTCCACTGAAATATATATCCTTTTCAGATAAAGCTGAGGAGTGCCCTTCCTTGGTAAAGTACTAAGGACACTCTAGTATGTCATCTACTTGAAATTCTCTGTCAGTCCAGTTCAAGTAAGAAGGTTGATGAGCTGTGGATTCTTTGTGTCCCAATGTGTTTCTCTCCCAATACTACCCACATATTGCTCCACCTGTCAGTGGCAGCCTCAACATAAAGACTAATACTAGACTTTCATTGGCTATTTTAGTAGACTAAACTAGTAGGACTGAGAATGTGGGATAGGACTTTTGACATAAGTGAAAATATAATCTTTAAGCCTTTCTTTGGGCCATATATTTAAGTCCTTCCTTATATTGTTCCAGGTGCCCTACTGTTGGCCCTCTGCTATGCCCCTTTCTTCATGATTGCATTAATTCCTGCACTCTAAATTTACTTCTATGCAGGTGACTCCAGATTATATCTCTAACTTGAATTTTCTTCTAGGCTGCTGACAGTGGTTCTACAGCTACTTGATTAGAAAGTCCAATTTGAATCTTACACCTGCCTGAAAATTAATATATTCACAACAGAAGTCTTTTGCTCCCTGGTATCTACCCCAAGAATACAAAAGCTTTCATCTGAAAGGACAGAGGCATACAAATGTTTTCATTGCTGCATTATTTACAACAGCCAAAATCAGAAAACAACCCAATTCCAACAGCAAAGTAAATGGATCAAGAAAAGTGTTCTTTGGTGATCATGAAATAACTCTTAACTATGAGATAAGATGAAACTGTGCAACTTGCTGCAAATTAGAGATAGAACTGAAGAAAGCCATGCTAAGTGAAGTGATTCAAAGAGAAAAACCCAAAGACTAGATGGCCTCACTTATATGCAGTGGATAAAGAGACAAAGCAAGGTACTGGCCAATCCTCAATGGGAGCAACCCTGAAATATTGCCAACAGAACTGTGATCTGAGGGGGTGGGTAGTATATTAGAAAGTTTTATACATTATTTTCAAAAAATAAGCATATTTATAATCAGCTTTTCCAGTGAAACTGCAAAATGACTTAAAACAATCTAAATTTTAGCTGTTTCTTAATAATTCATGTAGTGTGTACTCCTGACATCAAGTGAATTCTTAAAACGGTTTGAAAAATATTTTCTCAAATGTCATGCATCATGTTGTCTTATTTATTCATCAAATTCATTTGTCTTCTGGACCAGGTGCAGCTTTGGGCTTATCTTAAATTATCTTAAAGGTATTCTAAGTTCTGTTTACCAAATCTTAAGGCATTTTCATTAGAACCACATAAGCAAACTATAGAAAAACTTCAGAATAGAGTCAAATTAGTTTATTATTCATTGATTTTCCACTTTAAGGTTATGCTGTACTAATTACTTATATATTAGAATTTAGTGTATCCCTTTTAGGTAGGGATTATTATTCTCATTACTTGGCTAAAGCAAAGACATTCATCCACATCTATCATCATATTCAATGAGCAGCAGATACACAGTACCTCTGATTCCAAAGAGAAAATAATTAACAGTGGAATGATACAGCTAGCATGGCAGAAGTGTCTCTTAACCAAAGGTAGCACAAAACAGGGTGAGGGAAGTCAAGTAAGGTGCCCCCATTCCTGTCTGTATACCTCTGACAGACCCAAATAGAAGGAGAAAGTTAGGAAGATCTGTCCTCTTTTGCTACTAATCTCCCTAGAAATCTGACCTTCAAGGTTTGGGCATGTGGGCCAGGATGGCCGACCATCTGGATATGCTGGAACCATCTCAGTTTTAGAACAGAAATTCCTGCTTCTGGGAAACCCCTATTTATGGATGGGTTTCTATCTCTGCTTTCTACCAAACTCCCTGATATCAGCTGCCCTTTGACCTCTAATGAATTGTGTGTATATTTTTAAAGAAAAGTTACAACTTTACATGGTTAGAAATGCAAAGTTTAAGACAAAACAATAAAAATAAAAGTCTCCCTAGGTACAGTTCTCCCAAAGCATCAACCTTTCAAATTAATAATCTACCCTTTCAAAAGGCAGCCAGGACTTAGACCTCTACCACCTGCCCTTGCACTATAAATACCAGGTCCCATCTGCCTGGTTCTCCTTCCTGTTGCTAGTTGCTCTAGCAACTGCCTGGTGGCCAACTGCTATTCCTGCCTGGTTGGGTCTGTTCACCCACTGATTGAATGTCTCATCCCACAGTGTAAAAAGTTTCAGAACCTCTTTCTGAGGATATCCACCATTTCTTAGGTTCACCTATGAGGTTTGAGAGGGATTTGGTGACTACTGCCACTTTATTTTCAATTTTGAGGACCCTCAGCTCCCAGTTATTATTAGAAGAATTAAGTCATTGCATGGTTTCCCACAAATAAATAAGACATTGATGAAAGAAATATGAAATAATAGAAAAAAGAAAACAATAGCTGAATAGATAGTACAGAAGATATGGTCCATGCCTTGCACACTTGCTTATCTGTGTTCAATTCCCAGCACGCCACATGGTCCCAAGAACCTTGCCAGGAGTAAGCCCTGAGCACTGCCACATGTAGCTTAAAATCTAAAGAGTGAAAAATGTAGCAAAGGGAAGTGATTCTAAAATTAAACCATTTATCTGACAGCCTACTGAGCTAAGGAGAGCTGTTGATATAAATGTATCCTCAAGCTGTAGCTTATAGATCCTCAAGTAAAACATCAGAAAAACTGGTTATTGCCCTTATTAAAGATATTTGCATAGCATTTATGTAAGCACTAATGAAGACATTCTAAAACATGTAAAATTCCTAAAAATATGATATCCTCATATTTTATAACTGGTCAGTTCTGGATATTCTTCTAAAATATTTTATATCACAAAATTTAGCAAACTTCCTTATTAATTTATAGTATTTTACTAATTATACAAGTTAATAAGAGGAAAACTCTGAACTCTTAAAAATTGCTGATAAATATCTATATCAAGAGTTAGTTACAGGGGCTGAAGAGATAGCACGGAGGTAAGATGTTTGCCTTTCATGCAGAAGGACGGTGATTTGAATCCCAGCATCCCATATGGTCCCCTGTACCTGCCAGGGGCGATTTCTGAGCCTAGAGCCAGAAGTAACCCCTGAGCACTGCCGGGTGTGACCCCCCCACCAAAGAAAGAGTTAATTACATATGGTCCCCCCAAAACTGTAAGGAATAAATCCTGAGTGCAAAGCCAAGAGTAAGCCCTGATCACTACCAGGTATGCCACCCACAAAATGAATTGACTACACAGAATTAAATAAACTATTGAGATTGAGTATAATTTTAATGACTCTTGTTTGAAATATTACAGGTTCTTTTATATCTTTCCATGTAAAAGAAACTTTTTTCTTTTTCCTTTTTTTAGGATTACTGTGACCTGTTAGTGATTTAGTAAATTTTAATTTTTATAAGTAGAAATAAAATGCTTATGTTACAATTTCCTGAAACCAGTAGAATGTGAAAACTTTTTTCAAATATCTTTATCTTTCATAATAATTTTTACATAAATTCAATAATTTTTTCAATAAGAAAATATTTTTCCAATAATATTAAAAGCACATTTATATAATTTTTATTTAAATATCTTATTTGTAGTCTAGCTTTGACTGAAATATCTTATTTGAGAGACTAAACCACTTCAAGAGCTTAGGTTGATTCGATAGAGTAAACAAAGAGAATACAAGTAAACAAAGAGAATACAAGTTGATATCCTGCTATAGGATCTCAGAACATTTATCAAGAAAGTAGAAAACTCATCTTCCTATGATCCCAAAGCCCAGGACAGTAAGAAACCTCACAGAGAGAGTAGCAAACCCAAATTTACAGTATTACATGTTGGAATTAATGGTGAAACTTAAGCTTGCATGGCTTCTGAACCCTGAGAGGACATGAAGAATTCAATTCAAAACCTTTCCCAAGGCTTACAGCAAGGCGACTTAAAAGTCTATATCAAAGAAAATTACAGACTAATAACGCTGATGAATGCAGATGCAAAGATCCTCAACAAAATCCTGGCAAATAGGATTCAATGCCTCATTAAGAAGATCATCCACTATGATCAAGTAGGTTTCATCCCAGGAATGCAAGGATGGTTTAACATCCGTAAATCTATCAATATAATACGCAACATCAACAACAAGAAAAATAAAAACCACATGATCATATCAATAGATGCAGAGAAAGAATTCGATAAGGTCCAAAACCCATTCTTGATCAAAACTCTCAGCAAGATGAGAATAAAAGGAACCTTTCTCATTATAGTTAAGGCCATCTACCACAAGCCAGTGGCAAATATTATCCTCAATGGAGAAAAACTAAAAGCCTTCCCTCTAAATTCTGGCACAAGACAAGGCTGTCCTCTCTCACCACTCCTATTCAACATAGCACTGGAAGTACTTGCTATAGCGATTAGGCAAGAAAAGGATATCAAGGGAATCCAGATAGGAAAGGAAGAAATCAAGCTCTCACTTTTTGAAGATGACATAATACCCTACTTAGAAAACCCTAAAGACTCTACCAAAACACTTCTAGAAACAATACACTCATATAGCAAGGTGGCAGGCTACAAAATTAACACACAAAAATCAATGGCCTTTCTATACACCAATAGTAATAAGGAAGAAATGGACATTAAGAAAACAACCCCATTCACATTAGTGCCACACAAACTCAAATATCTTGGAATCAACTTGACTAAAAATGTGAAGGACCTATACAAAGAAAACTATAAAACTCTGCTCCAAGAAATAAGAGAGGACACGCAGAAATGGAAACGCATACCCTGCTCATGGATTGGCAGGATTAACATAATCAAAATGGCAATAATCCCCAAGGCATTATACAGACTTAATGTGATCCCTCTAAAGATACCCATGACATTCTTCAAAGAAGTGGATCAGGCACTTTTGAAATTCATTTGGAACAATAAACACCTTATATTAGCTCAAGCAATTATTGGGAAAAAGAATATGGGAGGAATTACTTTCCCCAACTTTAAACTGTACTACAAAGCAATAGTTATCAAAACAGCATGGTATTGGAATAAAAACAGGCCCTCAGATCAGTGGAATAGGCGTGAATACTCAGAGAATGTTCCCCAGACATACAATCACCTAATTTTTGATAAAGGAGCAGGAAATCCTAAATGGAGCAGGGAAAGCCTCTTCAACAAGTGGTGTTGGCACAATTGGATAGCCACTTGCAACAAATTGAACTTAGACCCCCAGCTAACATCATGTACAAAGGTAAAATCCAAATGGATTAAAGACCTCGATATCAGACCCAAAACCATAAGATATATAGAACAACACATAGGCAAAACACTCCAGGACATTGAGACTACAGGCATCTTCAAGGAGGAAACTGCATTCTCCAAGCAAGTGAAAGCAGAGATTAACAGATGGGAATATATTAAGCTGAGAAGCTTCTGCACCTCAAAGGAAATAGTGCCCAGGATACAAGAGCCACCTATTGAGTGGGAGAAACTATTCACCCAATACCCATCAGATAAGGGACTAATCTCCAAAATATACAAGGCACTGACAGAACTTTACAAGAAAAAAACATCTAATCCCATCAAAAAATGGGGAGAAGAAATGGACAGACACTTTGACAAAGAAGAAATACAAAAGGCCAAAAGACACGTGAAAAAATGCTCCACATCACTAATCATCAGGGAGATGCAAATCAAAACAATGATGAGATACCACCTCACACCCCAGATAATGGCACACATCACAAAGAACGAGAATAAACAGTGTTGGCAGGGATGTGGAGAGAAAGGAACTCTTATCCACTGCTGGTGGGAATGCCGTCTAGTTCAACCTTTATGGAAAGCAATATGGAGATTCCTCCAAACACTGGAAATCGAGCTCCCATATGATCCAGCTATACCACTCCTAGGAATATACCCTAGGAACACAAAAATACAATACAAAAACCCCTTCCTTACACCTATATTCATTGCAGCACTATTTACCATAGCAAGACTCTGGAAACAACCAAGATGCCCTTCAATAGACGAATGGCTAAAGAAACTGTGGTACATATACACAATGGAATATTATGCAGCTGTCAGGAGAGATGAAGTCATGAAATTTTCCTATACATGGATGTACACGGAATCTATTATGCTGAGTAAAATAAGTTAGAGAGAGAGAAAAATGCAGAATGGTCTCACTCATCTATGGGTTTTAAGAAAAATGAAAGACATTCTTGCAATAATAATTTTCAGACACAAAAGAGAAAAGAGCTGGAAGTTCCAGCTCACCTCAGGAAGCTCACCACAAAGAGTGATGAGTTTAGAGAAATAACTACATTTTGAACTGTCCTAATAATGAGAATGTATGAGGGAAATGGAGAGCCTGTTTAGAGTACAGGCGGGGGTCGGGTGGGGAGGAGGGAGATTTGGGACATTGGTGATGGGAATGTTGCACTGGTGATGGGTGGTGTTCTTTACATGACTGAAACCCAAACACAATCATGTATGTAATCAAGGTATTTAAATAAAAATTTAAAAAAAAAGTCTATATCAATATTTCCCCAAAAAGTGATACTTTCACCTAGGTTTCTTCTTTCTACTATATGAATCTGACCAAAAGTGAATATAGTCTATAATGTTTAGACTATCTAAATATCATTTAATAGTCTAGACTGAGATTGTGCAACAAAAATAATATTTGGGCTCAACTCCCTTTTCCCACTTATACTACCCTGACTTTCTATGTGAAATAAATCTTCCCATTTTCAGTCAAGTTCTAACTGAAAGAGTCTTTAACATAATCCAGCAGATGTATCCTTTCCTCTGATTCTCACAAACTGGTTGACCCAATGCTAGGTTACAAGAGAGGAGTCGAACACCAGGAATTGTGTAGAAATCAGAAAGGCTGCCCTTCTCTGGGACTGCACAGTACGTGACAGAAAATCAATTAGTCCTTGTGAGAGAAAAGTTTCAAAATGCCAAGGTCACAGACACAGTCTTGTAAGGAAGTCAACGATAGAGGACACAGTATGGAGAATGGGCAGGGAGAGAGTGGAGGGGAGAGGAAGCCTGATCTTTTATGGCATTGTAAATTACATCTATCAAGCACTATTAAATTTCCTTTACCATTTCCTTCAAAATGGATGATATGTCCTGTTCTTTGCAAACAAAGGTATTTGAACCTGCCTAGCACCTACTGGTCAATAGCAATCTATCTATCCTTTGAGTTTCACCAACCAACATTAAGGAGATACTAAAGTGAAATGTGTTTAACATAGTTAGCTCAGTGCTTTGGATAAAAGCTATATAGTTATTCCCTTCTCTTTGGTGTCTGTAAGAGAAAGCCTATCTCAGAAAAGAGTCCCTCTAACAGTGCCAACCAAATCCAGCTCCAGCCTCGAGTTTCCAGCTGTGTAAAGTATGCTAAAACTTGGACTGTTTCAAGCACTTTTATGCTGGTTATTTCAGTAAATTTTAGTGTGGGTTAAATCTTATTACACAATCATACTATTTCACTAAAAAGTTATATATCTAATGTATCTAAGATGGCACATAGTAACCCCCACCCCCAAAAGTCGCCATCTTAAAAAGATCATCAAAATTACCATCCTCTCTGGGTGATGTAGATAATGCATCAAGTAGGTCTCTTGCTGGGAATCTAACCCAGGTTGTTTTCTCAACAAAGATTAAGACTGAACCTGATTAGGACCAAGATTAAGAAACAGTCCCATAATCCATTACTATCTGCACCCCAGTGCAGGCACAGAGACCCACTGACAGATCCACCACAGTTGTGCTCATTGCTCATAGGGGTTAACTTGTAGCTTAGGGAAGTAAAGTGACTTCTCAGTGACCAAACAAATAATTGAGAATT
Organism: Suncus etruscus; assembly: GCF_024139225.1. Lineage (NCBI taxonomy): Eukaryota > Metazoa > Chordata > Mammalia > Eulipotyphla > Soricidae > Suncus > Suncus etruscus. The sequence continues at coordinate 128,121,145 of NC_064853.1, read as the reverse complement.
TCTGAACACATATCTTTGTTGCTAACTATATATCTCATGGTTTCCAGGTGCTTTCATGAATTGGTTCCCAATGTAGATTGTAGATGTTGTGATAGAGTTATTTCACTGGAAAGTCATCAGAAAAATATTTCATCAATGGCCTAGCCAACTGATTCTCAATAGATCTCCAAACAACTGCTGTTCCTGTTTATCACTGTCAAATTCAAGACATCTAACATTATTCATTTTCTCCCAAAAACATGAATGTCTCCCAGGGGAATATTCATTACTTAGTTTAAAGAAATGCATCATATTGGTACCTAAAAGCAGAGTCAGCAAATGACATTCAGTGTTTAAAAAAAAATAAAAGTAGCTAAAAGAAGTCAAATGACAATAGCTTCTAGAAATAACTTATTTGGTTTTGGTAGTGGTGGCTTGGATGGAGTATTGCCAAATTGACATTTAATTCTGAGCAGGAAGAATTCTACTCAGAAAAAAATATGACAGCCTCAGTTAAATCTCCTAACATTATACTCCTCACTCCATAGTGTGTTATGAAACTTGTGCCATTATTCCTACCTCTTTTGTTTATTCAAAATAAAGAAGAACCTGTGAGTTTGCTTGAACACTTTTTCTATCCCATCCAACTTTCCAGATACTGAATAGCATTTAGAGTTGATTTGGTATAAACTACTGAAAATGGGTATAAACAACAAAATTTGTCTTCATGTATTCATTCTCTATTGTGTTCTCTGTGTGGCAGCAAATTACTAGAACCTAGTACAAGATAAATGCATTCTCTTCAAGTTTGGCAGTCCAAAGTAAAAGATTTTAGAGAACTAACACCAAAGTGTTACATTTAAGACTGGTTCTTTATTCACTCAATGAGACTCTTCTTCACTGCTTCAGCTTCCAGAGGCCACATCCAGGCATACTCTAGATGTGTTTCCAATACTTGTTCCTAGCAGTACAGAGCCACCTTCCACATTTGACCTTGACTCACCTCTAAGGACAATGTGGTTACCTTAAAGGTCCATATGATAATCTTTTCACCTCAAAAATATTAACTTCTCACACGTGCAGCTTCTTCACATCTGTAACATTATGGAAGGTTTGAAACAAGGATCTAATAGCACTGAGAAGAGCAGTCAGAAAATGCTAGATAGCTTTTCTAGATACAAAAAAATTATTCTGAGTGAAAAAATGGGCATGTGTTATTAAATGCCATGTATTATCAAATGCAAGAGCAAAAACAAAAATCAGGACAGACCAGGAAAACCAGACTTGGTTTTGCATTTACCCTCTCTTTGAAACCTAATAGGAATCACTCAACTTCTCCAAACTATTTTTATTCTCTACAAAGTTGGAATATCTACCTTCAGAGCACTATTATGAGCATAAATATTTACCAATTTGGGCTATAGTAATTTCAAAATGTTCATTATTTTCATAAAATGATTGATGATAACAAAATAATAATTTGTGATTGCTAAACTTACCTGGCAGATGAAGCTATATTGGCAGAAGCATTTTGAATTTCTTGGGATTTTTTAAGCAGCATTAGAAAACTACTTTTCTCGGTGACTCTAATAATCATTAAGAGCAAAGCAGATTATTTTTGCCTGAAATATTTCTTTAACAAACAAGAAGAAATTATTGATCTCAACTGGTTATGCAAGCCTGCACTCTTTCAAGCAGGAGATTAAAAAGACTAAGATTGTTTCTTCAGCCTCAGGAATCTGGATTTCAGTGTTGACAGGCTCACTTAAAACACAAAACAAAATAGAAGACAAGTACAAGCCGAGTCTAAATTACATCAAATGGATAATAAATGCAATAAAATTCCAAGAGAAAAACAATTGTATAAACTAGAATACAAAAGGAAAGGACATAAACTAGAACTTGAAGAATGAGAATCTTTGACCAGGAAGAGGGCATTGTGAGAATTAAAAAACTGAATGAATAAAAAGGCAAAGAATGAGCAGACATCGAAGAGATAGTAGTCACCCCACCCAGTAACAGCACCAAACCTTTGAATGTGGGAAGACCAACATAAAGATATAGCTCTGGAAGAAAAAAGATATGGCAATGGGCAAGAGAGGGAATTCAAGAATCAGAATGTCTCCTTCTTTTAACTATGGGATCTTAGCTCTCATCTCTAAGATAAGGTGGGTTCTATCCATCTAAAAGTGCTGTTACTAAAGTAAAGATGATAATATGAAACACTAAGCACAGAATCTGCTACATATTAATTTATAATAATAGCTGGCATAGTAGTAGAACAATTGTTTTTACTTAGACACCAAATATATTATGGAAATTATTTTGTCCAGGCCCCTTGTTTTAAAAAAAAGATGACTGAAGTTTTTTCAATAGCCAGATATGACTCTACTGTCTTTTCCAACACTCCTGTCAGATTCAGCTTTCACGCTCCAAAAACACTCGTAGCCATTGTTCTGGAATATACTGAATTAGTGTTGATTAAAGAATCCTTAGAGAACTGCTGAGTATTGGGACAGAGATAGTACAGCAGGGAGGGCATCTCAAACGGTCCCTCAAGCCTGTCAAAAGTCATTCCTGAGTGCATATCCCAGACTATCCCTGAAAACCATCAAGTATGGTCCCAAAAATAAAAACAAAATAAAAGAATTGCTGAGTACAAACTGCCTCCTGTTAGGAAGGAAAATGTGAAAAAGCCATAAAAACTGAAAATTAAAGTTTAGAACTTATATTAACTCTCATTAAGAATCAAAAATTGGGGGCTGGTGAGGTGGCGCTAGAGGTAAGGTGTCTGCCTTGCAAGCGCTAGCCAAGGAAGGACCATGGTTCCATCTCCCAGCGTCCCATATGATCTCCCCAAGCCAGAGGCGATTTCTGAGCGCTTAGCCAGGAGTAACCCCTGAGCATCAAACGGGTGTGGCCCGAAAACCAAAAAAAAAAAAAAAAAAAGGAATCAAAAATTGGACATGGGCTTCAAACCGTAAATTCATCTGCCGGCTTTTTCTCCATCCTCCTTCATACCACTTCCTTCAACTAGAAAATTTTTACTTTATTCCCAGGGAGTCAAAAGCAAGCTCCTTAGAAATAGCTCATAAGTGTCAGAGTTTTTTGAGGCTTGTTTCAATGCTCTGGATTTTCTCAACCCTGGAAGCATATGTAAAAGTAATTTCAGAAAACAGTTGATGGGTTCTAATAAAAACAACCTAAAACAGATTCATTAAGGACTGGTGCCACTGGGGATATGATTCAGTGTTCTTATAGCGCCCTCTACTGGTATATGGAAGAGAAAGAGAGAAAACGAACTTAAAGCACAGAGCTTTATGGCATGGCCCTCCTCAAGCCACACAAATGGTCAAAAAGAAAATTATCCGAGAAAACTGGGCCAATCCTGAATGTTCACAAGAATGAGACAGGTGCTCATAGGTAGATGGCTGGGTCAGCATCACTGTGGAGAAACTGATGCTCAGCTAGAGGAGAATAACAGTGCCAGAGAGGCAACAGATGGTCCTCCTGGTATTTCCAGGGTTCTTACAAGCATACTGACAGGGGGAGCCAGAGGGTCATCTTTGTCGTTAAGGCAAACACCAACATGGGATACATAATACTTCTGTGTAAATTCAGTACCATTCACTTAGTGTGTGCATACATTTGTGCACACATTTCTACTAACACACAGTCCAGGCAAGTTTAATTCTACAGAGGCAGGAAGCAGCTGAATGAATAGGAGTTCTTTCCCTACTGGTAGACTGGAACCCTCAGGATATGACCTTATTGGGGGAAGAGAGTAACTAGAGAGAAAGAAAGCCTCAATCTTTGTCTTCAGTTGGACTCAAATTCTTTTTTTTTTTTTTTCGTTTGTTTTTTTTTGTTTGTTTGTTTTTTGGGCCACACCCGGCAGTGCTCAGGGGTTATTCCTGGCTGTCTGCTCAGAAATAGCTCCTGGCAGGCACGGGGGACCATATGGGACACCGGGATTCAAAACAACCACCTTTGGTCCTGGATCGGCTGCTTGCAAGGCAAACACCGCTGTGCTATCTCTCCGGGTCCGGACTCAAATTCTTAACAACTTACTTTAACATTGTCCTGATACCTGCAGGAGTATGAGACATGCCAAAAACATCATCAGGTGTCCAGGATGAGTCATTGAGAGAGCTTGAGAGAGCAAAGCTGAAGGCAAGGCTTGATCAATAATGATGCCACTTCTTACTGCTGCTGCTTCAAGCCCTATTTGTTGTACAAACCACCTAAAAAACACTTAAAATAGCTCATGAGAGGAGTAGAAAGTATGGAGAATTGAGAGACAATATAGGGTTTAGGATGCACATGAGACCTGGCTTTGATTTCTGGCACCACATAAACAAGTTCCTGCCCTGTCCTTTCATGGCATGCAGCACAGATGTCTCCATTATGGGGGAAGCAAGCCCACCAGATGTGTCCATTGACTTTCCTGGTGCAGTGAGCTGATATTTTCCCCAAGAAATATTTTAGTCAGCAGGTGGACGTTAATTATACCCCCTATGTGGATTACTGGCAATATTTCTGATATTCATGACATGATAGCAACATTACAATTTCTTTCTTACTATCTGGCACATTCTCTCCCTTGCAAAAATACAGGTCAAAATTACAGGCCTGAGTCTATGACTCAGGTAAATTCTCAGCACCAAAGCTCTGCTAGTTTCGCCCCCTAGCCAGATAAATCGACATTTCTAAAAGCATAGTTGTCAGTGTAAATGCAAATCCGCTAGTTGGTAAACAAACAATTCCTATCTTCCTTGCTAGTTGCTATGGGCTAGTTCCCAAGTTGTAGCAAAACAAGTGTCTCATCCTTTATTATCAGAACATCCTTTCTAAACTAGAACACCCCCTTCTCCTACCTTTTTGTTTTGTTTTGTTTTTTGTTTTCTGTTTTTTGTTTTTTTGTTTTTGGGTCACACCCGGCAGTGCTCAGGGGTTACTCCTGGCTGTCTGCTCAGAAATAGCTCCTGGCAGGCACGAGGGACCATATGGGACACCAGGATTCGAACCAACCACCTTTGGTCCTGAATCAGCTGCTTGCAAGGCAAACATCGCTGTGCTATCTCTCCGGGCCCTTCTCCTACCTTTTAGCTCAGGATTTTTTTCACCTATATTGACTAGTATACTTTAGTGCTGCCTTTTGTTAATACAGAAATGCCGTGTGTGTGTGTGTGTGTGTGTGTGTGTGTGTGTGTGTGTGTGTGTGTGTGTGTGTGTGTGTGTGTGTGGTTTTTGGGTCACACCCGGCAGTGCTCAGGGGTTATTTCTGGCTCCAATGACCTCCTGCATGAAAGGCCTTACCTCCATGCTATCTCTCCGGCCCCATTTTTTTAATATTTAAATGACAGACATTTATTAGAATATATAATGGCAAATCTTACATAGTGATAGTTAAGGGAAATGCCTTTTATAGCAGAGACTTTATATATTTACCAGCATGAAGAGTAAATTTGTCTCATATCTATTGAAGACATGGGTCCCCATACAATTTATTTTGTGTGGTCTCATTATTTCATCTTTCACATTCGGCCACTGGTGTATCTGTTTTCCTCTCGTGAAGGATTTCGTCCCCACTGAGATGCAAGACACCTGCAGCACTTCCCCCCCTCCAGCTCTAGATGTAGCTAAAGGATCCCCTATGCAATTCCAGGTACTGCCTGAGACACACCTCAAAGCACTGCCAGAATGATCCTGAGGCCCCCGGCATAATATTCTCATATTGTCCCCCCACAAAGAGCTGCTGATCAGACCCCCTAAGGTAACCACTCTCCTGCTAAGAAAATGCAACAGAATTTCTAAGTTTATCTCAATCAGTTCAACCCTTTCTTTGCTTATGAAATAACTCATCACTATGCTTAGGAACAACAGAAGTATATATATATATATATATATATATATATATATATATATATATATATATATACCTAATAATACACAAAATGTATTCCTACTTTATCTCTTCAGCAAAAGTTATACATGAAAAAAATGAATTTCTTAACTCACAGTATATATTTCTGTAATAGTGGGGTAATTCATTGATTTTTATAAGTTGTAAAGTAATGAAGTATTATATTTGAATATATTGCCTTATGCTAAAAACTTTGGGGTGAGAGGTGGTTGAAGGTTACATCTGGCTATACTCAGGAATCACCAGGAGACCATAAGTGGTGCTGGGCCAATTGTTTATACAGCAAATACCTTATCTGCTCTACTATTGCTCCAACCCCACACAAAAAAATATTCTGCTGAAAAAACATTCATATTTAATCTGAATAACCACAAATGGTTGGTAGAGAAAAACATATTCCCATCAAGATAAGGGATATGAAAATAAAACAGCAAACTTGTAAATGATGCCCTGCTCTGTTCTGCCACTGTAATAAAAAATAAGCTACAGCAAATATATCTCAATAAATGTGTGTGACTATAGTCAAATTATATTTGCAATAAGGGTCCTGAGCTCAGGGCATACTCCTATCTCTGTGCTCAGGGATTATTGACAGGGCATGAGGACCATAAGAGGAGCCAAGGATTGAACCTATGCCAACCACATACAAGACAAGTGATCTATTTGCTATAATCTCCAGGCTCAAAATTTTTATTTTTTATAATATCTTTAAGCACCATGAATACAAACATGTTTATAGCTGGCTCTTATCATAAAAAGTACAACCCCGGGGCCGGGCGGTGGCGCTAGAGGTAAGGTGCCTGCCTTCCTGCGCTAGCCTAGGACGGACCGTGGTTCGATCCCCTGGCGTCCCATATGGTCCCCCAAGCCAGGAGCGACTTCTGAGCACATGGCCAGGAGTAACCCCTGAGCGTCACCGGGTGTGGCCCAAAAACCAAAAAAAAAAAAAAGTACAACCCCTTTTACCAGTGCCACCTTCCAGCCACAAAAGTCACATATGTCCCTCCTCCCCCACTTTTTTTCCCTTCTTCTATACAGACATTCTATTTCCCTCACTACCTTTGTCTAACAGCTGTTGGTGTGGTTATTTCTCTAACTGCACTCATCACTCTTTGTGGTAAGCTTCATGTCATAGGCTGTTCCATTCAAACCTCATCGCTATTATCTCTGTGTATTTTACCATATTATCAATTATTTTTATTAAATCCCACAAATGAATATCAATAGATGCAGAGAAAGCATTTGATAAGGTCCAAAACCCATTCTTGATCAAAACTCTCAGCAAGATGAGAATGAAAGGAACCTTTCTCAAAAGAGTGAAGGCCATCTACCACAGGCCAGTGGCAAATATTATCCTCAATAGAGAAAAACTAAGAGCCTTCCCTCTAAATTCTGGTAAAAGACAAGGCTTCCCTCTCTCACCACTCCTATTCAACATAGCATTGGATGTACTCACTACAGCAATTAGGCAAGAAAAAGATATCAAGAGAATCAGATAGGAAAGGAAGAAGTCAAGCTCTCGCTGTTTGAAGATGACATGATACTCTACTTAGAAAACCCTAAAGACTCTACCAAAACACTTCTAGAAACAATACACTCATATAGCAAGGTGGCAGGCTACAAAATTAACACACAAAAATCAATGGCCTTTCTATACACCAATAGTAATAAGGAAGAAATGGACATTAAGAAAACAACCCCATTCACATTAGTGCCACACAGACTCAAATATCTTGGAATCAACTTGACTGAAAATGTGAAGGACCTATACAAAGAAAACTATAAAACTCTGCTCCAAGAAATAAGAGAGGACATGCGGAAATGGAAACACATACCCTGCTCATGGATTGGCAGGGTTAACATTATTAAAATGGCAATACTCCCCAAAGCATTGTACAGACTTAATGTGATCCCTCTAAAGATACCCATGACATTCTTCAAAGAAGTGGATCAGGCACTTTTGAAATTCATTTGGAACAATAAACACCTTATATTAGCTCAAGCAATTATTGGGAAAAAGAATATGGGAGGAATTACTTTCCCCAACTTTAAACTGTACTACAAAGCAATAGTTATCAAAACAGCATGGTATTGGAATAAAAACAGGCCCTCAGATCGGTGGAATAGGCTTGAATACTCAGAGAATGTTCCTCAGATATACAATCACCTAATTTTTGATAAAAGAGCAAGAAATCCTAAATGGAGCAAAGAAAGCCTCTTCAACAAGCGGTGTTGGCACAACTGGATAGCCACTTGCAAAAAATTAAACTTAGACCCCCACTTAACATCATGTACAAAGGTAAAATCCAAATGGATTAAAGACCTCGATGTCAGACCCAAAACCATAAGATATATAGAACAACACATAGGCAAAACACTCCAGGACATTGAGACTACAGGTATCTTCAAGGAGGAAACTGCATTCTCCAAGCAAGTGAAAGCAGAGATTAACAGATGGGAAAATATTACACTGAGAAGCTTCTGCACCTCAAAGGAAATAGCGCCCAGGATACAAGAGCCATCCACTGAGTGGGAGAAACTATTCACCCAATACCCATCAGATAAGGGACTAATCTCCAAAATATACAAGGCATTGACAGAACTTTACAAGAAAAGAAAACATCTAATCCCATCAAAAAATGGGGAGAAGAAATGGACAGACACTTTGACAAAGAAGAAATACAAAAGGCCAAAAGACACATGAAAAAATGCTCCACATCACTAATCATCAGGGAGATGCAAATCAAAACAACTATGAGGTACCACCTCACACCACAGAGATTGGCATTCATCACAAAGAATGAGTACAAGCAGTGTTGGCGGGGATGTGGAGAGAAAGGAACTCTTATCCACTAGTGGTAGGAAAGTGATATGGAGATTCCTCCAAAAACTGGAAATCGAGCTCCCTTACAATCCAGCTATACCACTCCTAGGAATATACCCTAGGAGCACAAAAATACAATACAAAAATCCCTTCCTCACACCTATATTCATTGCAGCACTATTTACCATAACAAGACTCTGGACACAACCAAGATACCCTTCAACAGATGAATGGCTAAAGAAACTGTGGTACATATACACAATGGAATATTATGCAGCTGTCAGGAGAGATGAAGTCATGAAATTTTCCTATACATGGATGTACATGGAATTTATTATGCTGAGTGAAATAAGTCAGAGAGAGAAAAAGATGCAGAATGGTCTCACACATCTATGGGTTTTTTTGTTTGTTTGTTTGTTTGTTTGTTTGGTTTGGTTTTTGGGCCACACCTGGTGGTGCTCAGGGGTTACTCCTGGCTGTCTGCTCAAATATAGCTCCTGGCAGGCATGGGGGACCATATGGGACACCGGAATTCGAACCAACCACCTTTGGTCCTGGATCGGCTGCTTGCAAGGCAAATGCCACTGTGCTATCTCTCTGGGCCCACATCTATGGGTTTTAAGAAAAATGAAAGACATTCTTGCAATAATAATTTTCAGACTCAAGAGAGAGAAGGGCTAGAAGTTACAGCTCACCTCATGAAGCTCACCTCATGAAGCTCACCACAAACAGGGATGAGTTTAGTTAGAGAAGTAAGTACATTGTGAACTATCCTAATAATGAGAATGTATGAGGGAAATAGAAAGCCTGTCTAGAGTACAGGCAGGGGTTGGGCGGGTAGGAGGGTGATTTGGAACATTGGTGATGGGAATGTTGCACTGGTGATGGGTGGTGTTCTTTACATGACTGAAACCCAAACACAATCATGTATATAATCAAGGTGTTTAAATAATATATATGTATATGTATATAATATATATATAATTCCACATATGAGTGAGACTATTCTGTGTCTTTCTCCCTCTGACTCATTTCATCCAGCATAATAGTTTCCATTTCCATGCATGTATAGGAAAATTTCATGACCTTATTTTTCCTGATAGCTGCATTGTATCCCATTGAGTATGCACCACAGTTTCCTTAGCCACTCATCTATTGCTGGGCATCTGGGTGGTTTCCAGATTTTTGGTATTGTAAAGAGTTCTGCAATTAATATAGACAGGCAGACATATATTTATACATATCTTTTTAATGTAATTTTATTTTGATCTAGTGGCTTACATATTGTTGACAATAATATTATAGGTATATATTTACATAAAATCAGGGGGGTTCCCATCACCGATGTGTCCTCCCTACACCTCCGTGTTTGTCCTACCTCCCATATCCTCCTCCCTCACCCCCAGGGCTGTGAGAATATGTGGTCCCCTCTGTACCTAGCTTACTACTTAGTAGTCTTGGTCTTGGTGCCTCCCTAATTTCCCCCTCTAACTGGGAGGCAGGTCTAGATAGTTTGTTATGTGGTTTTATTTGAAGAAGAGAAAAGTAATAAACTGGGGTAAAAGTCTAATACGCCAAAAATGTGTGGAATCTTTCTAGAGGCTCTCATCATTGGTTTGAGAGACGAAGGAGAAAAAGAAGGTGAAACACCCCAACAGTACAAAAAAAAGTGTCAAATATCCAGTGAGCACTCCAGTGATAATGATAGGCACCACAAAAAAGCCATGGTCTTGAGTTAAAAAAAACATGGCAGAGCACATAAAGAAAGAAAAGAAAAGAAGAAAAAAAAAATATATATATATGGGGACAACAACTTCAATAACCACACCAAAACAAAGAAATCGACAAAAAGTAGATAGGTAAATAAAAATAAAAAATAATAATAATAAATGAAGATAAAAAATAATATATAAAAAACAAAAAATGTTTTGTGCTTTTTGCCATTTTTTTTCCCTCCTGCACTGGCACAGTAAATATTGGGGTCCTTCAAAAAGGAATTCACTTGGCCTAAGTGCTATGGAGTTTCTCCACCCTTGGAGTATATTGTCACGGGATTAACTATAGACTCCGTTCAGGTTCATTTACTCTCCTGGTGGTGCTTTCGTGGTGTTTGGAAGACTTCTGCTCTGTCCTGGGTCTGATATCAAGATCTTTAATTCATTTGAATTTGACCTTTACTTATGGCGTTTGTTGGAGGTCTGAATTCACTCTTTGTATGTGGCTGACCAGTTGTCCCAACAATACTTGTTGAAGAGTCCTTTCTTGCATCATTTTGTGTTTTTTGCTCTTTCATCAAAGATTAATTGACTGTTTGGAGAACATTCTCTGAATACTCAAGTCTATTTCATTGACCTGAGGGTTGGTCTTTATTCCAATGCCATGCTGTTTTAATGACTATTTCTTTGTAATCCAATTTAAAGTTGGGAAAAGCATGCTTCCCATTGTTTTTCCTAAGGGCAGCTTTAGCTATTTGTGGGTGCTTATTGTTCCAAATGAATTTCAGGAGTATTTGATCCACTTCTTTGAAGAATATAATGGGTATCCTTAGAGTATACAATGCTTTGAGCAGTATTGCCATTTTAATCATGTTAATCCTCTCAGTCCCTGAACAGGGTAAGTGTCTACATTTCTTTTTGTCCTCTTTAATTTCTTGAAGCAGTGTTTTGTAATTTACTTTGTACAGATCTTTCACCTATTTAGTTCAGTTGATTCCAAGGTATTTTAATTTCTATGGCACTATTGTGAATGAGATTTTATATGTTCATTTCTTTTCTATCTTTATTTGTGTATAAGATGGCCATTGATTTTTGCAATTTTGTGTTAATTTTGTAACCTGTCATTTTTCTATAGGAGTCTGCTATTTCGAGAAGCTTTTTGGTAGAGTCTTTAAGGTTTTATATATATATAAAAAGTAGCATTGCATCTGCAAGCAGTGAGAGATACACTTCTTCTTTTCCTATCTGAATGTGCTTGATATCTTTGTCTTACCTAATTGCTATGGCAAGTACTTCCAATACTATGTTGAGTAGAAGTGGTGAGAGGGGGAAGCCTTGTCTTCTACCATATTTTAGAGAAAAAAATTTTAGTTTCTCTTCAATGAGTATAATATTTGCCATGGGCTTGTGGTAACTAACCTTGACTAAATTGAGTAAAGTTTCTTCAATTCCCATCTTGTTGAGTTTTTATCATGAATGGGTGCTGAAAGTTATCAAATGTTTTCTCTCTATATGTTGATATGATCATGTTTTTTATTTTTCTTTTGTTGATATGATCATGTTTTTTATTTTTCTTTTGTTGATATGATGTACATATGGCTTCTTTTGATTTTTATTTTGTTTTGATTTTGGTTTTGGTTTGGGGGCCATACCCCATGGTGCTCAGGATTTACTCCTGTCTGCATTAAGAATCACACTTGGCAACTCAGGGGACCGTATGGGATGCCAGGAACCAAACTAGTCTGTCCTAGGTCGCACGAATAAAAGGCAAAGGCCCTACCACTGTGCTATCACTCCAGCTCCTGATCTGCATATGTTAAATCATACTTGTGTTTCTGGAATGAAACCTACTTGGTCATGGTTTATAACCTTCTTGATGAGGCATTGGATATTTTTTATTTTTATTTTGATCATATTGGCTTACATATCTTTAACAGTAGTATTTTATGTACATATTAACATTGAATCAGGGGAATACCCATCACCAATTTGTCCTCCCCCATCCCCGTTCCCTTTCTGCAACGATACCCCCCCCATCACCCCCGGGCTGCTAGAGTATGTGGTCCCCTCTTTGTCTAGCTTACTATTAGTGATCATATATCTGTTTGGTCCTGGTACCCTCCATTGTTTCCCCCTCTATTTGAGAAGTGGAGCTCAATAATTCGAGTTATGTGGTTTTGTTTGAAGGAAAGAAAAGCAATAGAATGGAGTAAAAAATAAGAAAAAATAAAATAAATCAAATAAGTTGAACATGGTGGAGTCCTTCTAGAGGCTTTCAACCTCAGTTTGAGCGAGGACATGAAAAAGGTAATTGAAACACCACATCAGTACAGAAAGAAATATCAAATTAAATATCCAGTGAGCACTACAGCAATAAAGACAAGCACCACTCAATAGTCTCGGTTCTGAAATCAAACCATGCCGGAGGACAAAAAGAGAGAGAAAGATAAAATAAAATAAAATAAAATAAAATTGGAGACATCAACTTCAATATCTACAAAAAAATAAAGACATCAATAAAAATAAAGTCAGAGGGAGAGAGAGAGAGACGCAGAATAGTCTCACTCATCTATGAGTTTTAAGAAAAATAAAAGTCATCTTTGCAACAATCCTCAGAGACAATGAGAGGAGGGCTAGAACTTCCAACTCACTTCATGAAGCTCACCACAAAGAGTGGTGAGTGCAGTTATAGAAATAACTACATTGAGAACTATCATAATCATGTGAATAAATGAAGGAACTGGAAAGCCTGTCTAGAGTACAGGTGGATGTGGGGTGGGATGGAGGGAGATTTGGGACATTGGTGGTAGGAATGTTGCACTGGTGAAGAGGAGTGTTCTTTACATGACTGAAGCCTAATCACAATCATATTTGTAATCAAGGTGTTTAAATAAAGAAAAATGCAAAAGAAAAGAAAATTGACCAAAAAATTGACCAATCAATAAATTTATATGTGGAAAAATTATTAATTTGTGCTTTTTTTTTCTTTTTCTCCCTGCATAGGCACAGTAACTATTGGGGATATTATGGAGGAATTCCCTTGGCCTAGGAGATACAGGGTTTCTCCACCCCTGAAGTATACTGTCATGGGATTTACTATAGACTCCTTGCATGATCATTTACTCTTCCCTCGGTGCTTTATTTTTTTGCTAGGATTTTTTTGAGTATCTTTGCATCTGTGTTCATCAGATATATTGGTTTGTAGGTTTCTTTTTTGCAGTATTTCTGTCTGCTTTTGGTATAAGGGTGATGTTAACTTCATAAAGGCTATTTGGGAGTATTTGTTTCTTCAATTTTCTGCAAAAGCCTAAAAAAATGGTAGCAGGTCCTCTTGAAAGGTTTGATAGAATTTGTTAGTATGAATTCATTTGGGCCTGGGCTTCGGTTCAAGGGAAGATTTTGATTACCATTTTAATTTACTGAATAGTGATGAGTCTTTTAAGATAAGTTACATCATCCTGCTTCAACCCTGGTAGATTATAAGAATCCAAGAATATATTCATTTTTTCCAGATATTCTTGTTATGTGTTAGAGTTTCTGAAAGTAGTCTCTGATTATCCTGTCAATCTCTATATTATCTGTAGTGATCTCCTCTTTTTTATTTCTAATCCAGTTTATTAAGTTTCTCTCTCCCTTTCTTTGTGAGTTTTGCTAGTGGTTGATCAATCTTGTCTTTTTTTTTTATTGTGGTAAAGGTGAATTACAAATCTTTCACAGTAATATTTAAGTGACAAGAAATTAGGGGCATTCTCACCACCAGTGTTCTCCCACCACCCCTGTTCCCAGCATGCATCCCACATCTCCCTCTTTTACCCCCGTAATGCTAGTGCAACTGTTCCCCCTCCATACAGCTTGTTATAGATTGGGTATCGATTCTGCTGTCATCGACTTTGGATTTGGTATTCAAGTCTAGATTTTTTTTTTTTATTTCCACCAAATGAACACACGACTGTCTGGTCTTGGTACCATCAAGGGGGGAAAAAGGCAAACAAAAAAAGAGGAAAAGTAGGAGTCTGTCTAGGTGTTATAAATATCCATTTAGAAGAAGGAAGGGAAAAAGAAGGAAAAGGTAGCAAAACAAAAACAAAATAAGGGAGTAATAGCAAAATTACAAAAAGAATAAACAAAGAATAAACCAAAAAACAAAACCATCAGCGACGGAAAAAAAAAAATAGACCAGCAACTTCTTTAAAAAGCGTGTATTTCTGTGTTTCTTCTTGTCTATTTTTTTAAATCAACATTGCTTTCATTGATCCTTTGGACTTTTTTGTGGGGAGGAGGGAGGTTTCCAATCATTAATTTCTTCTCTAAGCTTTGTTATTTCCTTCTGCCTATCTATTTTTTATTCATTTTGTTGATCATTTTTTAATTTTTATAAGCTGTATTTTAAGTTATTTACGTAGGCCTCTTCTCTTCTTGATGTGTGCTTGCAAAGCTATCAATTTCCCCATTAATGCCACTTTTGCTGTGTCCCACAAATTCTGATAATTTGTGTCTTTATTCACATTCTTTTCTAGGAAAACTTTTATTTCCTTTTTTTTTTCCATCTCTGACTCACTGTTGTTCAGTAGTGAGCTGTTTGATTTCCAGGTGTTAAAATTCTCCCACTTGTACCTTTGTAGTTCACTTCTAATTTCAGTGCAGTGTGACAGATGGTAGTTCTGAGAGAAGGTAGTTTGTACAATTTATATCTTCTTGATTTTATGGAAATTTGTTTAATGAACCAGCATGTATTCTATCCTGAAGAATGGACTATGTGAATTAAAAAAGAATGTGTATCCAATTTTCTGTGGGTGGAGAGCCATATATATATATAGCTATTATATATATATATATATAGCTATGAGGCCACTTTCTTTCATTTCTCAATTCAAAGCTGTATTATTCTTGTTGGATTTCAGCCTGGTTGACATATCAAGGGTTGACAAGGCTATTGAGATCTCCCACTATTATCATTTTGCTATTGATATCTTCTTTCAGTTTTGTTAACAATTGTATTAAATATTTTGCTGGTTCCTTATTGGGTGTTATATGTTTAGGAGTATGATTTCTTCCAGTTCTATATATCTTTTGACTATTACATCTTTATAACATTTTAGACCTAAAGTTTATGTCATTTGATATTAATATGGCTAGTCCAGGTTTTTTAAGAGAATTTTTTGCTTGGATGATGTCCTCCAACTTTTAATTTTGAGTCTATGTTTGTTCTGACTATTCAGATGTTTCTTGTAGGCAGCATAATGTTGGATTCAGCGTTTTGATCCATTTTGCCACTCTGTCTTTTTTTAATTACTTTATTTAAACACCATGGCTATAAGATTGTTCATAATACATTTGACGTTTTTTCCACAGTTAAAGTCATACAATATACAATACCCTTTACCAGTGCACATTTCCCACCACTGATGTCTCCAATTTCCCTCCCATCCTCCTTTATGCCTTCTCCCCTGCCTGTCTCTAGGACATACATTTTTTTCTTTTCTCTCCTCTCCTCTACTCCCCTACTCTCTCCTCTCCTCTTCTCCCTCTTCTTCCTCCCTCTCCCCCATCCAGAATGTCTGGACTAACTTTTATGAGGAAACCACTTCCTAGACTTCAGCCTCATCACCACAGAACAGAAATACAGTACTACCTTCCCCTCTGGACTGCAGAAGACCTATCTGAAAAACAGGAATGGAAAACAACTGGGGAAGTAGGAGACAGGCTGTTTGCTCACTCTGTGTCTCTTAACTGGTACATTTAGTTCACTGACATTGATAGAGATAATTGTGATACAATTTATTTCATCTTTATGTAGGAGTTTGGTGTGTCTCTTGCTCTTTATTTTCTTAAAGTAGACCTTTCAGTTTGTCTTTTAAGGCTGGTTTTGAGTCTGTAAAGTTTCTGAGCTGTTGTTTATTCATGAAATTATGTATACTCCTTCAAACCTAAACATAAGTCTGGCGGGGTGCAGTATTCTAGGCAAAACATTCATTTCATTGAGTTTTGCCACTCTATCACACCACTGCCTTCTGTCATTGAGGGATTTTTGTGCCAAGTCTGCTGTAAATCTTAAAGATACTCCTTTGGATGTAATTTACCTTTTATAACTTGATGCCTTTAGTATTTTATCCCACCTGTGAGATTCATCATTGTGACTAGAATGTGTGTTGGGGTGCTTTTCTTCAGATATCTTTTAGTTGATACTTGGGGCATACAGGATTTGGTTGCATGCAGTCTTTATCTCTGGGAGTTTCTCTGCAATGATATTCTTTTTTTTTTTTTTTTTTTTTTTTTTTGTGGTTTTTGGGTCACACCCGGCAGTGCTCGGGGTTATTCCTGGCTCCAGGCTCAGAAATTGCTCCTGGCAGGCACGGGAGGACCATATATGGGACGCCGGGATTCGAACTGATGACCTCCTGCATGAGAGGCAAACGCCTTACCTCCATGCTATCTCTCCGGCCCCTGCAATGATATTCTTGACTGTTGATTCTTCCTGGGGATTTTTTTTCTTGGGTCTCTCAGACTCTAATAATTTTTATGTTGTTTCTGTTGAGTTTATTAAAGACTGCTATTTTGTCTGTTCACGTTCTTTGAGGATTTTTTTCATTGCCTGATCATTTGTTTTAAGGCTCTTTTCCAATTCATCTATTGTATGAAGTTGTTATGCATCTCATCTTCCAGCTCACTGATTCTGTCCTCAGCTGCTATTTTTCTGTTGAAGAGGCTTTCCTGTGAGGTTTTCATTTCACCTACCAAGTTATTCAGTTCTGTTATTTCAGTTTGGAGTTTTCTTTTTATTTTCATATTCTCTTTCTCTCTTATTTGTGGTTTGTTCTGTGCTTTCTTTAAGTTGTATAAAGATCCTCCTTATTTCTTCTCTAAAATCCTTATCCTGATAAGGATAAATAGGATAAATAAGTGGTCAGAACTTTTTGGGTCATAAGAATTGCCATCTTCGTTCTCTATGCATGGTGAAGGCCTGTGTTGTTTCATCATTGTCACTCTCATAGTGTGGTTTTTCTATGTGTTGTGTTGGTGTTCTTTGATTAGGAGATGTGTGCTGCCATAATGTGGAGCAATCGGGCTCCTTTGGCTCAGCTCTCTGAACAATATCAGCTCACTTCTTTTGTCATGCCTTCGATGAATTCTTCTAGGTGGGCTGTTTCCCAGCAGTGGCAGTGGCAAGTCAAAATGGTACCCATGTCAAAATGCCAGGATTTTCTCTTTTAATGTATATTGCTGGATATCACCTAAATGTTCTGAACTAGACAAAAGCTCTTCGACAGGAAATTTGTGCTTAAAATTGTCTCCTGAGATAGTACTGGGGTTAATGCAATAATCTTGCACACAACCAACTCCAATTTGATCCCTGATACAGCATATGGCTCCTGAATACCTTTTGAACACAGATTTAGGAGGAGTCCCTGAGTACTGGTGAGTGTGGTCCTTAAATAAAACAATAAATATACAGAAAGCTAGTCTTTTGGAACTGGAAAAATAGCAAAAGAGTTAAGGTGCTTGGCTTGCACACTATTGACCTTGTTTGATCCCTAAAGTTGTATACAGTATCCCAAATATTGCCAGGAATGACTCCAAACCTCTCCCTTCAACTCCACTCTATATATATTTTACTCTCGTGCAATTCTTCAATAAGTAGTTTACAGAAAACATGGTAGTAAGCTTTTGTTGCTATAGAAAGTGAATGTATCAATTCTAAAAATGCTATTATTTTATGGGGAAAATAATCTTTGGGAGAAAGTAAATGTCAATATGTCAAAAAGCACTTTTCCTGCCAATTTTTCCCAGTGTTTCTCGCTGTTATCTTTCACATACTTATCTCCTTTCAATATTTCAAGGATTTTTCCTTCAACTGAAAAATTAATGCATTATAGGATGGCATTGTGTTGTTTAATATTGCTTGTATTCCTTTTTTTGTCTTCAAGTTTACCAATGAATCAACTATTTAACTCAAATTCAGAAATTTATAAAGTCTACACATACACAAGTTTGTCTTATAAAATTGCAAAAAGATTGAGTATTGATTTTTAAGACATTTTTGTAATCTTGGAAAATCAAGCTGTCCCTTAAATGGCATAATACCAAATCAAATATTCTCCTTTATTTACGTTTGGGATTCCACACTGGATGGGAACCACTAATCATCACGACTAAGGAAGAATGCCAGATGTTAGAATTTAACAACTTAAAATGCCAAGAATTTAACAACTTAAAACAGTCCTTATTCCCTAAACTTGGAGAGATCATAAAGTGTGTAGAGTAGGGTGCTCACCTTGCACATCACCAATAGAGATTTGAACCCCAACACCTCTTTTAGTCCCCTGAGCTAGCCATGAGTCATTCCTGAGCACAGAGCCACACACACAAAAAGTTTATTCTTTCTAGTAGCTAGTAAAATTTGGTCTCTAGAAAGACATTTTTAGCATTAAGCTGACAAAATGTGACCACTGAACAAAATTTTCTGATTAGTACATGCAAAGTTATGATATGTATGTGTGATCTTATAAAAAATACAAACTTCTTAGGTTCTCTTACATAAGAACCTTCAGTTTCACAGGAAAATGGAAAACTTAGCTTTTGGGGCTGGAGTGGTGGTACAAGAGGTAGGGCATTTGCCTTGCATGCACTAGCCTAGGACAGACTGCAGTTCAATTTCCTGGCATTCCATATGGTTCCCCAAGCCAGGAGCAATTTCTGAGTGCATAGTCAGGAGTAACCCCTGAGCATCACCAGTGTGACCAAAAAAATAAAAACAAAACAAAAACTAAGCTTTCTAGCTTTGAGTGAAGTAACTGATGCATTGATAATCTAATATATATGTATATATGTGAATATAGATATATAGTTGTAGGTAGTGAGAGAGATCTGTGGCCATATTCATTCTTCATGCTTTTCAAATTTTTGGAGTTAAGATGAGAAAAAAACAATGACTTGAGCACTATGTACCAAGTACTTAGTATCCACATCAATTTATTGTTGAGAAACCTATGATGACATTCCATGACCACCTAAACTTTACAGAGGAAAAAAATGGAGAAATGAACAGGCCAAAATCACATAGCAATGAGCTGACAGAGATGCAATCTAGGTTTAGGATTATTTGACTCACCCAATCCTGTAGCACATGTTCCTCTTCATCCTATGTCAGTTATTAGAACTTGGTGAATTGGACTCAACACTGGGCAGTGATTTAAGACAGAAATGCTTTTTTCTCCTCTGTGGTGCTAACTATCATATTTTTCATCTTTGGCTTTGCACTTCCTTTCCTACAAATAGTGGTAATTGGACTACAAGATGAATAATAAAATTGCTTCCAACACTAATAGACCCTGATTTAAGAGCAGCCACTTTGCACAAAACGAGGACCAGAAAGACAATAGGCACCATCTGGATGTAAAAATGATGAATGGAAAAAGCTGCTGCAAGGGACAGTTTCAGATTAGTATGCAACTTGGTGGGGCCCCTACACCACACTATCAGTCTTCAGCAAATCACCCACAGCTGATTTAATGGCCAGTGAGAGTCTGGGACACTTAACAAATTGTTCAGGGCTTGAGTCTTGACTTTTCCAGGAGTGTACCTATTCCATAATATGAGGTGTCTTGTAATTTTATCAACTTTGTCCTTAAAAGTGCAATAAAAAAACATTTTTAATTCCCTTTTTAATTTCTGGTTTCAAAAAATAAAAAAAGATGTCTTTTCAAATTCTTAGATAACTTACTGTGTATTATTTTCATATTAGTTGTAAAAATAAGGAAGCCAGGGATAAAAACATAGTACAGTGGGTAGGGCAATTTTCTTGCATGTAACCTGGGTTCAATGCTCTGTTCTTCCTATAGTCCCCTGAGCCCTGCCAGGAGTGATCCCTGAGTGATCTCTAAGTGCAGAGCCAAGTGTAAGCCTTACTAAGTAAACCAGGTGTAGCCCTAAAATCCCAAAACAAAGAGAAAAATTAGAAAAGGGCCAGGATATAGCTCAGTAGTTAAAACATCTGTTTTGCAAGTATGAGATCCAGTGTTCAATACCCTGTACTGCCTATGGTCCCCCAACATGACCAAGAGCACAAAGACAGAACTAATCCCAGAGCACTCTGGCTAAGTGAGCAAACCATGCCTCTCCAAAAAGATAATGCTTGTGTAAGGAGGCAGGCTGTTTCTATTTTCTTCATACTCATGCCCAGCACCCATTCACTCACCCACACACAGAACTCTCTCCTGGTGATGGAGACCTAGCAAATCTGACTTGTTGCTTCATCCCCTATTTCTCCCTCTCAGCATAGGACTTTGCTTTAATGTAAGCAAGAGGCTACACAAAGCTCCTGTTTCAAGACAAAGGCAAAATGAAAAATAATCATGAATCTGACTCTTCAAGTTAATTTTAAAAAATTAAGATTTTACTGGAGCTGGAGCAGTAGCGCTAGGAGTAAGGCATCTGCCTTGCACGTGCTAGCCTTGAACAGACTGTGTTTGATTCCCCCGGCATCCCATATGGTTCCCCCAAGCCAGGAGTGATTTCTGAGCGCATAGCCAGGAGTAACCCTTGAGTATCAAATGGGTGTGGCCAAAAATAATTAAGATTTTACTAAGGCAAGATAACTCACATATTTAAAAGTCTCCAGTTTTTTCTTCACCCTGGCTTTCATGTAAATGTCCCAAACTATTTCCTCTGTTCGACATTCTTAATTTGGGGTGGGGTGGGGGTTGGGTCACACCCGACAGTGCTCAGGGGTTCCTCGTGGCTCTATGCTCAGAAATTGCTCCTGGCAGGCTCAGAGGACCATATGGCATGCTAGGATTCGAAACACCATCCTTCTGCATGCAAGGCAAACACCTTACCTCCATGCTATCTCTCCAGCCCCATTTTTTTTTTTTTTTTTGGTTTTTGGGCCACACCCGGTAACGCTCAGGGGTTTCTCCTGGCTATGCGCTCAGAAGTCGCTCCTGGCTTGGGGGACCATATGGGACACCGGGGGATCGAACCACGGTCCGTCCAAGGCTAGCGCAGGCAAGGCAGGCACCTTACCTCTTGCGCCACCGCCCGGCCCCTCCAGCCCCATTCTTAATTTTTTTTTGAAATAATATGTTATACCATTTTTTCCCATCTTCACAGATACACATGATTTCCCAGATTCTTTCCCAAGCTCTCTTTCACAATAACATTACATTTTTCATTTTTCATCCTGACGTCACTCAAGCCCCTTCTGAATTATTAACCACCCTCCGAGGACAAATTTGGTGATGGGAATTCCCCTGATTCAATGTTAATATGTACCTAAAGTATTACTGGGAAAGTTACGTAAGTCACTATGACCAAAATAAAAATTATATATTTAAAAAAATCTAGAGCTCAATCTTATAAACAAATTTTATAAATAAATATATTCCAAATTAAAAAAAAATTAACCACCCTCCACACACAGGTATAGATTGGTCTTACCAGCATAAGGGTTTGTAAAGAGAGAGGAGGTAGTCTGGTCAGGAACAAAACTGTTGACATTCATGTTAGTGGTGAAGAAAAAATAGATTCAATCATATATTCTGAATTTTGGTAACTTTTACAAATATATCTTTGAATTAATGGAAACAAGACACAAATAAATTGATATTGAATTCTACAGTGGCAATTTTATGTCTGGAGTCCTCCAACTTCAGAGATAGTATGTCAGAAATAAAGTTCTCAATGACACTATAAAAGACAGGAATGAAAGAGGTTCAACTTGAGAATTAAAAAGTGACAGCTGTAAGTTGATTTGATGCAACAGCTTCAAAATGAACCAGAAACCACTATTTGCTATTAATACAGAAGAGTACTATAGCAATGTACCTGTAGATCTAAGCAATAGTCTTTCAGACAAACAGAGCAAAATATGTCCCAGCATAAAGAAACTAAGTCCAACTGCATGTTGATACCAGAATTTATATTCAACAGGGCTCCTGAGTCTATTAGGGTGCAAATAGCAAAGAACATCCTAACAATCCAAACAGAATATGATATCAGGAGTGATCCCTGAGTGTAGAACCAAAAGTATAGCCCTGAGCACCACCAGGTTTGCTGCATCCAAAAGTTAAGAATGCTGTGGGACTTAAGAGATAGCTCAATGAGTTGAGTATATGTTTTGCATGCAGAGACTCTGTATCAGACAACACATAGTACACCCAGTACTGAGTCAAGAGTACCCCTGAGTACCATCAGACATGACCCCTCAAGAAAAGGAAAACAGGACTACATCAGGTACGGTACTAGCCTTGTATAAAACAGCCTAAGATATTATCCTCACACCACTTACAGTCTCCTGGGACTCATCAGGAATTATCCCTCTGCACAGAGCTTGGAATAAGTTATGAATATCACCAAATATGACCCAAAATATAAAAATAATACAAAACAACACAAAATCAAAACAAATAATGAATGAATGTTATTATTACAATATAAGTGTGAACCCTGAATCAGTGCAACATTCCCATCATCAATGTTCCAAATCACCCTTCTTTCCACCCCAACCCTAACTGTACTCTAGACAGGCTTTCTACTTCCCTCATTCATTCACATTGTTAAGATAGTTCTCAGTGTAGTGACTTCTCTGACAGCATTCACCTCTCTTTATGGTGAGTTTCATGTCATGAGCTGGACCTTCTAGCCCTCCTCTCTTTGTCTCTGAAAATTATTGCAAAAATGTCTTCTGTTTTAAGAAAAACCCATAGATGAGGGAGACTATTCTGTGTCTATCTCTCCTTCTGGCTTATTTTACTCAGCATAATAGACTCCGTGTACATCCATGTATGGAAAAATTTCATGATTTCATCTCTCCTGACAGCTGCATATTTCATTGTTTATATGTACCACAGTTTCCTCAGCCATTCATCTGTTGAAAGACATTTTGGTTGTTTCCATAGACTGGTTATTTTTAAATAGTTCTGTAATGAATATAGGTATGAGGAAGGGATTTTTGAATTGTATTTTTGTGTTCCTAGGGTATATCCCTAGGAGTGGTATAACTGGATCATTTGTGAGCTCAATTTCCAGTTTTTTGAGGAATCTTCATGTTGTTTTCCATAAAGGCTGAACTAGACAGCATTCCCACCAGCAGTGAATAAGAGTTCCTTTCTCTTCACATCCCTGTCAGCACTGATTGTTCTTGTTCTTTGTAATGTGGGGCAGTCTCTGTGGTGTGAGATGGTATCTCATTGTAGTTTTTATTGCATCTCCCTGATAATTAGTGATGTGGAGCATTTTTCATATGCCTTTTGGCCATTTGTATTTCTTTTTTGTCAAATTGTCTGTCCATTACTTCTCCCCATTTTTTGACAGGATTAGATTTTTTTTCTTGTAAAGTTCTGTCAGTGCCTTTTATATTTTGAATATTAGCCCCATATCTGATGGGTATTGGGTGAATAGTTTCTCCCACTCAGTGGGTGGCTCTATTAGATTTGTTTCTTGCAAAATTAACATTTTGATCTATTTTGCCACTCTGTCTCTTCACTGGTGCATTTAGGCCATTGATGTTGTGTAAAATTAAGTCATGGTATTGTCAACTTTTTGTAGGAGTTTGGTGTATTTGTTGGGTTGCCTTGACTTCAGCTCTTCTTTTAAGTTTTGAGTTAACTTTTGAGTCTATAAAGTTTCTGAACTGTTTTTTGACTGTGAATCTCTGTATGCTTCCTTCAAACCTGAATGAAAGTCTGGCGGGGTGAAGTATCCTTTTCAAAGCATTCAGTTTGTTAGGTTTTGTCACTATACCCCACCACTGCCTTCAGGCCTTGAGAGTTGCTTGTGACAAATATGATGTAAATCTTAAGGATGCCTCTTTATATATAATTTCTGCTGGTGAGGCTTTCCAGTCAGTTCTTCACTTCACCTACCATGTTTTTTAGCCTTGATATTTCTGTTTGAAAATTGCTCACATCCTCTTGAGTCTAATTGGCTGTCCATAATATAATTTCTTTTTTTTTGGGGGGGGTGATTTTCGGGCCACACCTGTTTGACACTCAGGGGTTACTCCTGGCTAAGTGCTCAGAAATCGCCCCTGGTTTGGGGGGACCATATGGGACGCTGGGGGATGGAACCATGGTCCTTCCTTGGCTAGTGCTTGCAAGGCAGACACCTTACCTCTAGCGCCACCTCGCCGGCCCCCATAATATAGTTTCTTTAAGTTACTTGAACATCCTCAACATTTCCTCTCTAAAGTCCTGGTTAGAAATGTTATGTAGGTGGCTGGTGTTGGCTGGGTCTCCAGAACTACCATCTGTAGACACAAGGTATATTGAGGTTCTGTGTAATTTTCCTATTGTGAAATTTGTTATGTGGCATTATTATTATATGTTGTGGTGCAGTTTCTTGACTGAAAAAAATGTTCAGCCACTGAGTAAAGTGAAGAGACCAGTGAATTCTTGCTGATTTCATACACCTCAGATGGATTCAAACTTGGGCCTTTTTCACCCTAAACCCTGCCCACACCTACTGGCTGGTGTATCTGGGTTCACATACATCAAGTTTGATTTAAACTGGTTTATTTTTGTTTGTTTGTTTTTTGGGGGGGCCACACCCGTTAGATGCTCAGGGGTTACTCCTGGCTCACTCAAGCCCCTGGCTTGAGGGGAACATATGGGACACCGGGGGATCGAACCGTGGTCCTTTCCTTGGCTTGCGCTTGCAAGGCAGACACCTTACCTCTAGTGCCACCTCGCCGGCCCCGTGTTTTTTTTTTAAACCCAAGCTACTGTTGCTTCTGTTGCTCTCACACACTTCAGCTGGATTCTGACTGGAGCATTTTTTACCAAAGCTCCACCCACCACTGACAGGATGCTGCAACTGTGTTCATGTACCTCATGTACCTAGAATCAAAATGGTATTTTTTTAATCCAAACTACTGACACTCCTGCTGGTTTCATATTTTTGTTTTGGTTTGGTTCAGTTTTTTGAGTCATACCTGGCAGTGTCAGGGCTTACTCTGGCTCTACAATCAGGAATCACTCCTAGCAGGTTTGGAGTATCTAACCCAGATTGACTGCATGCTAGGTAAAAGCTCTACCCAAAGTACTATCATTCTGGCTCTATCCTAAAAATTTGTAAGCATTATTTGTGATTCAGTCTTGATTGTCTTCATGGTTTGAATAATAGTTCATTGTTTATGTGACTCTAAAGAATAGACAGTACTCAAATAAAATAGTTTCCAAAGAAGAATTACTAGCCCTAAATTCTCTTTTCATATATGCAGAGGTAAAGTAAGGTTGGGAAAATCAGTCAGAATGAGGATTGTTTTCTTGACTTTGTCTCTGGATTTGGTGGTGGTGGTGGCTGTTTGATTTTTCATACTCAGCCCAATATTTTTTACATTCTTTAATCTATATACTACTAAGAAAATATTCTTTTTTTTTTTTTTTTTGGTTTTTCAGGCCACACCCGTTTGATGCTCAGGGGTTACTCTTGGCTAAGCGCTCAGAAATTGCCCCTGGCTTGGGGGGATCATATGAACGCCGAGGAATCGAACCGCAGTCCTTCCTTGGCTAGCGCTTGCAAGGCAGACACTTTACCTCTAGCGCCACCTCGCTGGCCCCAAGAAAATATTCTTTAGTGAGTTACACAAATAACTGTGTTAATGCTTCCCTACATTTCTTTTTATAATCTTACTTAATTCAATGGCTAAGTTGACCATGGCATGAATTGATTCTAACCTATTCTCAGCGAGATTCTTCTTACTTAACATTACTTTTTTTTTACATAAGCTTATTTTAAAATTTCAAATCACTTTTTTTCAATAAGGGAGAAAATATAATTTGCAATCAGAAAAATAATTAAATATTTGTATCAGAGCATGATAGATATAATTACAACCTTAATTAGATTTAAATCTAAAGTATTACAGTGATGATTAATTATATTAAAAATAAATTACAATTATTTGCCTTTATTAGTCTTGTAGTGCCTTATTTCTCTTAATTGCAATAATGAACCAACTTGACAATAATTTTACATATTCAAGGTATCAGATCTGGAAAAAGGTAGAATTTAATGCTATAGCTTTGAATATTTGGAAAATATCTCTGGTATCTTACCCTGGATTCCTAAAGAAAGCAGCAGTAACATTCTACTTTTTTATATTTTAATATTCCTTTTTAGATTTAGAAATTTAAGAATTTATAGGGGCCAGGTGGTGGCGCTAAAGGTAAGGTGCCTGCCTTGCCTGTGCTAGCCTTGGACGAACCGCGGTTCCATCCCCCAGTGTCCCATATGGTCCCCCAAGCCAGGAGCAACTTCTGAGCACATAACCAGGAGTAACCCCTGAGCATTACCGGGTGTGGCCCAAAAACCAAAAAAAAAAAAAAAAGAATTTATACAACTTCTTTTCTTTCATCTTTCTAAGCTCTTTCAAGGAAAATTGAGATAAGAAGGATGCGGTTTGATGAATTTAATATCAAGTACTGAAGTATTGCTTTTTAATTACTTTATGGATTACATCTGTCTATAAAATCCCTTCCAGACATTTCTGAATTGAAATGCTTGAATTTCCCTTGAAATAAGCTTACAAATATAAATTTTAACATTTTTTGCAAAAAGCCTTGTAGGACACACCTGGATATCTTTCCTGTTTTAATTTCTATACCAAAAATGAAATAGTTCAGTTTTTAACAGTCCACCATGAAGCACTGCTTTGAGCAGGAGCATCATGATGTTTAGGCATGAAGGCAAGACCAGCTCTAAATGGCATGGCTGGGTCCAGCATTTCTCTCCTCTGGCAATGATGCCCAACTTCATAACTATGGTCTGCCAACATTAAACACCTCATAAATAGTTGCTCAAACAATTGTTTCTGTAGCAGCATATTTGCTTGGAAAGATTTGGAATTGAACTAGAAGAGTCAAATTCTAAATTTTCTTAATAGTTAAGTCATACCTCTGGAAAGTATTCTTTAAGTTAGATTCTTCTTGCTATAGCCACATATTGTAAGGTGAGTAAATATTTTGAAATATCTGCATCCACTTTTTAAGGAAAGAGAGCCAAAATGGTTCAGAGACCCAAACTAACTATAACAGCTATGGCCAAGCAACTCCAATTACCATGTAAGTTCTATTCTGCTCTCGGAGAAAGACCAAAGAAACCCTTTAATGTCCAATATAATGTCAGGTTTCCTACTGATAAATGCCTTAAGAGTGGGCTTCCCATGTTTACATAAAGTTTATGTTATTAAGTTTCCGTTCCGTTTTCTCCTGGTGATGTCTTTTATTATATGGTGGTCTGGATATGTGATGCAAGGATAAAGTGCATTCCCTGTATGCATGAGATCTGGGTTTGATCATTAGCAATACTGTATACACACACCTTGTGTTTTTATGTGAAGATTTCAATCAAGAACCTAGTCTGTTCATGTCCTTAACAAATGAAATGATGAAATATAATTAAATAGTAGGCATTTTGAACTGGAGAGATAGTACAGTACAAAGGGCATTTGCCCTGCACACAGCTTACCCGAATCATATACCTAGTATTCCATATGATCAATTTTCCTGAGCACCACCAGGAGTAATTCTGAACACAGAATCAGGAGTAAGCCTTGAAAACAGCTGGGTGCACAATCCCAAAATGATTATTTCTATTGCAGTTGCCAGTTGAAACCAGCTTCAGAAATGGTACTTTTTTGATTTCTGACAACGAGGAAATGGCAACAATTTGATCTAACAGTAGGTTTCTTATCTCACCACCTAACGATAAGATGAAATCAGAAGACACATCATCCTTTGATCTGTGCAAAAGCCAAGATCACTAACTACAGAAGACTGACTGTGACAACCATGACTGAACAGAACTTATCCTGGGAACAATAAAAAAGACCCTAATCTAGGCCTTGGCCTATGATCTGTACAACAACCAAGATCTCTAATTCCAGAGGTCCAACTAAGACAACTTCAACTGAACAGATCTTCTAGAAACATAATAAAAGACTCTATCCTAAGGTAGAGTATATTTGTTTTAGGATTGGGGCTAAAACCAAGACCACCAACTACAGAAGACTGATTAAAACAACAGTGATATGCCAGAATGGAATTTACTGCCAGATCAGGAAACCTGGACCCTGGGGGATGGAATGGGGTGGAGGAAAACTCCTCCCCTATGCATTCATTCACAAACTGCAGAGGCGAGAGCTGGGCTCAAGAGACCCCAAAGGCCAGGAGTTCTGTCCCTCTTGCACTGGTATGTGGTGGGCACTGGGCTAGACAGCTAGCGAAAGACCCCCCGGTCTGCCAATTAGTCTGGGGGGCCAGATTCCCCCACGCCAGAATGGTCTTGAAGGCCAGATCTGGTAACCTGGGCCCTGGGGGATGGGATGGGGTGGAGGAAAACTCCTCCCCTATGCATTCACAAACTTCAGAGGGGAGAGCTGGGCTCGGAGACCCCACATGCCAGGACAGCTAGCCAAAGTAAAATTCTATCATCCATAGCAGACCGCCTGCAGGGGTGTCTTTTATTACTGATAACCATTTTCAAAAGCACGCGGGCACAAATGCGCCAGTGTGACAAATATCCTTTTTAATATCGTCCAAAAATATTCTAATTTTTTACTATTTATAGGAAAGAAAATGGAATACACTATATATGGAGGATAGCACTCAAATAGATCTCTAAAATCAGTGTCTATGTGAATGTTACTTTCTATACAGTTGGCCTCTCTTACTGCCGAGCCTTATCCTTACAATTCATATATACAATGTATATAGCCCCTCTTATATATTGCCTTCCACACCCAGAGACCCTTCTACTCCCGCATATCCCAACCCGGATTTGTTACCTCCCCCTTATGTAACCCTCTTTACCCTCAGTTCTTAACTCGTTAGGCACCAAGACCAACCTCCTTCCCCAACGGACAACCATCCAGCTCCTCAATGAAAGGCACCCTCTCGATCCCCATCTCGTGTCTCAGCAAGAAACCACAACCAACACGCCTGCTGACTCAAGCTTGTGACCCCTCTCACCCCAATCAAATCGTGGATGGTTGCATGATACCAGATTCAGCTGCAGCAAAACCCCCAGCTCAAGGACACTACAGGACTCAGAAATGCCGCAAATCATATCTTAAACTCTAGACCAAAGTCTGTGATACGAAAAAGTACCTTGGCTTTCACTCCCCACAAGAATATCTCAGAAGACCTAATTGGGAGGCCTATATTGCCTACGTAAGCTTAATACCTTTATAATAATGCATCTTAAGATATGTATTCCTAAACATACAGATAGCCTCCCCCATCACTTTTTTTCAAATACCTTTTTTTCCTTTTTTTCTCAATTTACATTTTTATCTCAGATTTATCTATTTGTTCTATTTTTATATATATACATATTTTTTCTATCCTCACCAGTTTTGGTGCTGCTTGGTACAAAAACCAAGAAAACGTCTTGCCTGGGACAAAAGCTCAGACCACCCACAGATACTGTATGTGTAGCCTGTCATCCTTACCTGGAATAGCACCAGCAATACAAAAGGACACCATACGTTTTTGTATAGGCACAGTAAATAAGGAAAAATCATGGACTCAGACACAAGATCTTATCTTCTAAGGATAAGAACTCACACTTTTTATACAAGGGTGCCTCCCATCCTGGACATATGTCATGTGGATACAACTCAGTCTCCACGAGATTGGACAGTGTTAGTTCATTCTCAAACCCCTGATCCCAGACGTAGAACTGAAACAACCCCCTACAACAACACCAGGAACTAAGCTCCATTGGGAGATATACTTGTGCCAGTGCTAATATGACAACAAGGATAGCGAGGAAATGACAACTTGACCTAAGACCAGGAGGTCCTATCACATCACCTAACATTAAGTGGAAATGAGAAGATGTATCGTCCTTTGAACTATGAAAAATAAGAGCAGAGAGGCAGGGGCTGCACCCGGAAGACTCCACATGCCAGTTCTTCTGTTTCTCTTCCGCTGGTATGTTGGGGGCTCTGGGCAGGACAGTTAGCCATAGGCCCCCTGGGCTGACCACTTAGTCCAGGGGACTGAGATCCCCCCACGCCAGATGGATCTTCAGGGCCACACCTGGTTAATTGATCCCTGGGGGGAAGGTGGGGAAGAGAAATTCCTCCCCTATGCATCCACAAACTACAGAGGCAGGGGCTGCACCCGGAAGACTTCACATGCCAGTTCTTCTGTTTCACTTCAGCTGGTATGTTGGCGGCTCTGGGCAGGACAGCTAGCCATAGGCCCCCTGGGCTGACCACTTAGTCAACGGGACTGAGATCCTCCCACGCCATGCCAGACTGGACCCCATTCAGGAGTTTTCTTCTTAACAGTATTCATTTTCAAAAGCATGTGGGCACATAACAACACCAAAAAAAAATATTCTTAATTCTCAACTGTTTCTAGGAATAAAAATGGAATTCCCTAGATTTGGAGGATAATATTCAAATAGGTCTCTAAAATCAGTGTATATGTAGACTTGACTTCCTATACAGTGGTCCTCTCTGACTGCCAAGCCCAATCCATAAACAATTCATCTATACCAGGGGTCTCAAACTCAATTTACCTGGGGGCCACAGGAGGCAAAGTTGGGGTGATCCTTGAGTGCAAAGTCAGTAGTAAGCCTTGAATATTGGGGGGTGTGACCCAAACAACTAAAACAAAACAAAACAAAATAAGATTCCTCTAGGGCAGGGCCACAAAATGTTGTACAGAGGGCCACAAACAGCCCGCAGGCCGTGAGTTTGAGACCCCTGATCTATACAATGTATATAACCCCTCTGATATATTTTCCCTCCTCCACACCAGAGCCACTTCTTCTCCCTCATCTCCCAATCTGGATTCCTTATCTTCCCCTTAATTAAACCTCTTTACCCTCAGTTCTTTAATTTGTTAGGCACCAAGACCGACCTCCTGCCCCAACAGATTTTGCCCTTTCGCACACCCCTACAAAGCTCATTATTACTCCTTAACTCTCTCACTCCCCAACCATCAGTACCTCACATTTACCCTTTTTAACTTCAGTACTATACATTTCTAATCACAGACCAAAGTCGTGCATTGGATTTAACAACCCCCAACTACTTCAAAAGACATAAAATAAACACATATGTCTTTTGAATATTTATGTATATTTTCTTTAACAGCTATAAATCTTTCTAAATATACTTTTACAGCGACGATTCTACCCACTTTTTATCTTGTCTTCTTTTTGTGAGCTGTTCAATAAGAAATTTTGGTGGAAGAGTCCCTCAGTTTAATGCTTATGATTGAACCATGTCATGGAGATTGTTGGGCTTGTTCTTATGGCCCCCATATGTGCCAATAACACCACATGGCATTGTTTCTTGTTTGCATAGGCACATTATAATGGGAAAATACCATACATACAAATAAGTTCTTATCTAATAGAGATTGGAACACACAAATCTCGTAGTGCAATGGGGCCTTACACCCTAAACATTGATATAATAAACTGGCACAGGCCTCAGAAGAATGGGCATCCTATATTCACCCCTGAACCAGGGAAGCTATCTACGAAACATTCAAGGTTTTTTATAACAACACCTGGAAGCAATCCTCTACCAGGGAAGATCCTACCATGGCTCTGACATTGACCTGCTCAAAAGAGACTTCCCTTAACACTAAGAAGACTTGACAACAACAATGACCTGCTTACAGGACAGGGTTCTCTGCATTGCCCTTTAATTGTGAGTTGAAACGAGAGGATGCTCTGCACCATCCTGACTGCAATATAGGATATGCAGATCTGCAGATTTCAAGATCTTTAATACAGAAATATGATACCAACAACAGAGACTGTGTGAAAAATAAAAGTGTATTGGCACTACAGACAATGACCTGGATTGGAAAAACAAGTTTGCCTGGAGCCTAGAGTTGGTTTTATGCCAGGAAACTTCTGAGGCGGGGTCTCCTTGTATTTAGGCCAAGGTTTTTTCTTTCCATGTCCCTCATACTTTGGTGGGCCTATGCAAACAATAATTGCCACTCTAACACCATTTTTACTGTGCTCCTTTGACTCTAATCCTTAAGAAAAACAACCCACTTAAACTTTTGAGGTTAACTTAAACTAATATGCATGTGCATGGAAATGTAAAAAAGTATTTTGCTATCAATGTTTAAGGAGTTACATAAGGTTTATGTCTTAGATTTCTTTGTGTGCTGCTAAGAAATATTATGTACTACAATCTGGGAACTTGAGGGACAAAGTAATTGTACATGGGTTCTGTTTTATTTTTCTTAATGTTCTTTGGCTGAAAGTTCAGTTAAGATATCAGCAATGGGACTACTGAGAATTCTGTTTGGGTGATTGTCCTTCCACTGTAACTTTACCTTGTCCTCTTTCTTTGCATCTTTGTTCTCATAATTTGTTCTCATAAGAAAAAGAAAAAGAAGAGCACTAACTGTAGAAAACTGACTTTGACAACCGTGACTGGGCAGAAATTACCTTGAGATCATTAAGGAAAACCCTACCCTTGGCTATAGCCCAGGTCTTTTACAAAAATCATGATTTCTTAGTAAAGAGGCCCAATTCTGACAACAGAGACTGAGCAGAACCTTTGGAACCATAATTTCCTAGACTTCGGCTTAGGGAATGAGCAAAAAATGGAGCACATGATACAGAAAACTGAACACACCAACAATGTTGGAACAGAACTTCTAGAACCTTAAAGACTCTATCGTAGGCCTTGTCCTAGGACCTGCGCAAATACCAAGATTGCTTGCTACAGTGGCCTGATTTTCTCATCCACAACCGAGAGGAAAGGTTTCTGACACCCCAAAAAAACCCTGGGATATGGCAATGAGAAGGTATGGAACCAGTGGTTGTTCCCATAACAATATGCTTAAGAGTGGAGAAACCCTGAATCTCTTAGGCCACAGGAATTTCCTTCCTTCCCCAATACTTACTGAGCCTATACAAAAAAAAAAAGGTGGGGTAACACCAAACCCTGCCACTCCAGCACTTTTTTCGGTTTTGTTTTGTTTTTTGTTTATTTTTTGATATTATTTTCCTTCTCTTTTTTCTTCCACCTTTTTCTTTCTTTTTTACTCTTGCGGATATTATTCAGTGATTTATTCTTTTTTTTTTTTTTTTTTTTTTTTTTTTTTTTTTTTTTTTTTTTGGTTTTTGGGCCACACCCGTTTGATGCTCAGGGGTTACTCCTGGCTATGTGCTCAGAAATCGCCCCTGGCTTGGGGGGACCATATGGGACGCCGGGGGATCGAACCGCGGTCCTTCCTTGGCTAGCGCTTGCAAGGCAGACACCTTACATCCAGCGCCACCTACCCGGCCCCAATATATTTTTTTTTTTTTTTGGTTTTTGGTTTTTGGGCCACACCCAGTAACGCTCAGGGGTTACTCCTGGCTATGTGCTCAGAAGTTGCTCCTGGCTTGGGGGACCATATGGGACACCGGGGGATCGAACCGCAGTCCGTCCAAGGCTAGCGCAGGCAAGGCAGGCACCTTACCTTTTAGCGCCACCGCCCGGCCCAACTATTTATTCTTTTTTAGTAGTTGATACCAAATTTTTTCTTCTCTTTTCCTTAACCTTTTTATCTCCAACAGAATAGCATAACTTGAATCATTCAGCCTCATAAATTGATTGAGGAAAAGGATGATACCAGGACCAGTCATATGAATATATAGTATAAATAAAAAATGACCAGACTGGATCACCAAACAGACTAGATACCCAACCTAAAACAAGCTGTAAAGTGGAGACCAGTTACACTAGTATTCTGGGAGTAGGGGGTGGGGTAAAGGAGGGAGATAAAGGAGGAATATGCTGGAAACAGGAGTGGAGGAAGGACAACATTACTGCTGGGAATGCCCTTCATTCATTGTCACTATGTACTGTAAATAATTCTGTGTAATGAACTTCAGTCACAATAAAAATTTAAAAAATAACAACAACATGATAAAAAACAACAACAATGATGGAACAGAACTCCTAGAACCATAAAGAAAGACTCCATCCTAGGTTCCATCCTTTGACCTGTGCAAATATCAAAATCTCTAGCTACAGAGGCATGATTTTATCACCCATGACAGAGCGGAAAGTTTCCAGACACCACAAAAGGACCTAGGAGAGAGTCAAAGAACATGTACGAAGCCTGTAGTTATTCTCATGACAGTATACTTCAACGGTGGAAAAACCCTTTATCTCTTATAATCTCCCCCAATATTTAGTGTGCCTATACACAAAAAGAGAAGCACAAATTAAATTTTTTAAGTTTTGTTGTTGTTTTCTTTTTGTTTCTTTTCTTTTTTGCTTTGTTTTACTTTTATTTAGGGACTGTAGTTATTGTTTGGCTGTTGTAGATATTGCTGTGGTGATTTTTGTTTGTTTGTTTGTATTGTTATGTTTTTCTTCTTTTTCCCCTTCCTTCTCTTACATTGCTATTTATAGCCTCTAGAAGGACTCCTCCCATTTTTTTGCTTGTTTGATTTTTGCCTGTTTTTTTCCTTCAAACAGAACTACATAACTTGTTCTTGTTCTGCCTCATAAATTGAAGGGAAAATAATGGAAGGTACCAAGACCAAACACTCATATGAACATTAAGTAGAAATAAAAAAATGATCAGACTTAAACACCAAATCCAAAGCCAACTACAACAGATTCGATACCCAGTCTACAGCAAGCTAGACACAGAGGGGAACAAACAAGCTAGACACTTATACTAGCATCCCGAGGGCAAAAGAGGGGGATATGGAATACATACTAGGAATTGGGGTGGAGGGTGGACAACATTGGTGGTGGGAATGCCCCTGATTCAATGTAACTATGTACCTAAAATATTACTGTGAAAGATTTGTAATCCACTTTGGTCAAAATAAAAATTAATTTAAAAAAAGAATTGAAATGATAATTTTATTCTCCCTCTTCTTTCCTTATTGTGTTGTTTATAGTCTGTCTCATTCATTTCTGACAGCTTAAGATATCTAAGTTCAGATAAGTTATCAAGATAAATTATAAATTATTTATAAGATAACTTATCTGAACTTATAAATCTTACAAGACTAAGTTATTCCAGCTGAGCAAACCCAGAAAAATGAAAGCTCCTTTCCTCCAACTCTGCTTACTGGAACTTAAAATCCCAAAGAAGATTTATAATTAGCTGGCTTGTTCATACCCCAATAATTGTTCAATGTTTTTCAGGATTTGATAGGCCCGTGTCACTGCCCAACACCCAAAGAAGTGAATCAACATCACTGGCATACCCAACAGAATCATTCAGGTTGAAGGAATATCAGTTCTTACAAATTAAGGGGTAGCTATGCTGTACATCAGTAAGATTAAATATTACTGGAATGACTTTTTTCTTTTTTTTTTTTTTGTTTTTTGGGTCACACCCAGCAGCGCTCAGGGGTTCCTCCTGGACCCATGCTCAGAAATCGAACCTGGCAGGCTCCAAGGAACCATATGGAATGCTGGGATTTGAACCACCATCCTTCTACAATGCAAGGCAAATGCCCTACCTTCAAGCCATCCCTCTGGCCTTGGGATGACTTTTTTAAACAAAACATCAGATCACTAACACTTAATTAGAGATCTGCAGAAATATAATTTGGACAAATGATCTTCACATTTAACTATTGTTCCTGCTCATGGATTGGCAGGATTAACATCATTAAAATGGCAATACTCCCCAAAGCATTGTACAGATTTAATGTGATTCCTCTAAAGATACCCATGACATTCTTCAAAAAAGTGGATCAAACACTTATGAAGTTCATCTGGAACAATAAACACCCTCAAATAGCTAAAGCACTCCTAGGGAAAAGGAAAATGGAAGGCATTACTTTCCCCAACTTTAAACTGTACTACAAAGCAATAGTTATCAAAACAGCATGGCATTGGAATAAAGACAGACCCTCAGATCAGTGGAATAGGATTGAGTTCTCAGACAATGTTCCCCACACATACAATCACCTAATCTTTGACAAAGGAGCAAGAAATCCTAAGTGGAGCAGGGAAAACCTCTTCAACAAGTGGTGCTGGCAGAATTGGTTAGCCACTTGCAAAAAAAGCGAACATAGACTCCCAGTTAATATCATGTACGAAGGTAAAATCCAAATAGATTAAAGACCTAGATATCAGACCTGATACCATAAGGTATATAGAACAACACGTAGGTAAAACACTCCATGACATTGAGACTACAGGCATCTTCAAGTAGGAAACTGCTCTCTCCAAACAATTGGAAGCAGAGATAAACAGATGGGAATACAGTAAGCTGAGAAGCTTCTGAATATCAAAAGAAATAGTGCCCAGGATACAAGAGCCACCCACTGTGTGGGAGAAATTGTGTGAATACTCCCAATACCCATCAGATAAAGGGCTAATATCCAAAATATACAGGGCACTGACAGAACTTTACAAGAAAAAATCATCTAATTCCATCAAAAAATGAGGAGAGGAACAGACACTTTGATTAAAAAAAAGAAATATAAATGGCCACAGGCACGTGGAAAAATGCTCCTCATCACTGATCATCAGGGAGATGCAAATCAAAACAACGATGAGATACCATCTCACACCACAGAGATTGGCACACATCACAAAGAATGAGAACAAGCAGTGCTGGTGGGGATGTGGAGAAAAAGGAACTCTTATTCACTGCTGGTGGGAATGCCGTCTAGTCCAACCTGTATGGAAAGCGATATGGAGATTCCTCCAAAAACTGGAAATTGAGCTCCCATTCGACCTAACTATTCCACTTCTAGGGATATCCCATAGGAACACAAGAATACAATACAAAAACCCCTTCCTCACACCTGTATTTATTGCAGCACTATTCACAATAGCCAGGCTCTGGAAACAACTAACATGCCCTTCAGCAGACGAATGGCTAAAGAAACTGTGGTACATATACACAATGAAATATTATGCAGCTATCAGGAGAAATGAAGTCATGAAATTTTCCTATACATGGATGTACATGGAGTCTATCATGCTGAGTGAAATACGTCAGAGGGAGAGAGAGAGAGATGCAGAATAGTCTCACTCATCTATGGGTTTTAAGAAAAATAAAAGTCATCTTTGCAACAATCCTCAGAGACAATGAGAGGAGGGCTAGAACTTCCAGCTCACTTCATGAAGCTCATCACAAAGAGTGGTGAATGCAGTTATAGAAATAACTACACTGAGAACTACCATAATCATGTGAATGATTGAGGGAACTGGAAAGCCTGTCTAGAGTACAGGTGGGGGTGGGATGGGATGGAGGGAGATTTGGGACATTGGTGGTGGGAATGTTGCACTGGTGAAGGAGGGTGTTCTTTACATGACTGAAACCTAATCACAATCATATTTGTAATTAAGATGTTTAAATAAATAAAAAAGATATTTAAAAAAAGGCAATTTGCCAGGACGGAGAGATATCACAGTGGTAAGGCATTTGCTTTAGGTGCAGAAGGACAGTGGTTCAAATCCCGGCATCCCATATGGTACCCTGATTCTTCCAGGAGTGATTTCTGAGCATGGAGCCAGGAGTAACCCCTGAGCACTGCTGGGTGTGACCCAAAAAACATAAAACACAACAAATAAACAAAAAAGCAATTTTCCCTTTTATTTGTTTGGTTTTGGTTTTGAGTCACACCTTGTGATGCTCAAGGGCTATTTTTTCCGTGTTCCAGGTCCTACTAGGAAGTGACTTGTGCCTTTCATGAAACAAAGCATGCAGTCAGCCCAGGTCACAGCTATCCAGTCTCAGTTATTAGCCTTTGGTGTAGGGAAGTTCACAAAGCCCTTTCCACAAACACACTTTCCAATCTGCTTTATTTTTCTGTTGTTAGCAAATAAATCTTTTTCTTAGCACATCACTCACTTAGCCTTTCTGAATTCCTGACATGCACAACAAAAGAAAAAATTGAAACCCAACTGCAATTATGTTTGTAATCAAATTGTATAAATAAAGATCTTAATAAAAAAGAAAAAATATGCCTCATAAGTAATCAAAATAATATAATCCCAAAATGGAGTCTTCCACTCTTGCACAACAAATTTTATTTCCAAACACCTCATTCCATCTCAAAAACTGCACTGCGGATTTTGCAAACATGTTGACTTACATAAATAGGATTATGTATTCCTCACACACACTCTGAAACCAGCTGTCCATCCAGTTCTATTTGCTAGATAGGAAAAAAGAATTACTACATAGCTCCGGAACAATGCTTGATAGATATCTGTAAGTTCTTACTCTCTTAATCAGAAAGAGGGAAAATATGATTTAAAAGATGATTTAACCAGATTCACTTCATGAAGTCAATGGAGAGAGAGAGAGAGAGAGAGAGAGAGAGAGAGAGAAGTGGGAAGTAAAACAGATTTAAAAAAAATTGTTGTATCATTCAAGAAGCATGGCTTCGAGGAGACACCAGCTCTCCCATAATTGGTGTGTTTGTCTTTCAGTCAGATATCTTAGCTAATCACTGTTGACCTCAAATAAAGCCAGCCATTCCAACCCAAATTAATGAAAGACAAATTAATTTTATAACATTTATAAACACAAATGGCAATTTCAGAAATACCATCTCTTAGAGAGACACACGTGTATTTTCTTCCTATCAAAAGCAACCCCTGTGTATAGATTTGGAGAAAGTGCTCTAATTTAAGTGGGGTCTCCTATTCCCCTTGAGGCCAGAAAACAAGAGTACTTGTCATCAGTTTTTGGCCAGTGCAGGCACAGAAACTCTCTTCTAGTCTCCTGGTTTCATTTAGACAGGTTTGGGTACATTCAATACCCCTGTTACTGGCCTGTAAACACCCACTTAAAAATACAGAGAGCATAGCATAGGCACTACAATAGAATTTGAAACAATCAAGGCAAAGCCATTTTGAGTAGGTCTCTAGGGGCATACTGGGGAGGGTTTTTGAGGTTCATATTTGGAGCACAAACTCAAATGTAAGGCCTTAAGGAATCTCTTTCATTTTGTCCCTCCCAAACAAACCTGCCAGCTGGCACTCCTTTCACTTCCCTCCTGTTTACTGAATTTCTGCATGTTCCACCCCATAGTACTTTTCCCCTCTCCCTATGTGCTTCTAAAACTGCTTGAATTACTTCGCTCTAGACCCTCCCTTCTCTAATTCCATACCCATACTGAAAGATCAGATCACCATTTGTAATCATCATCATCATCATCATTCATTGTCATCATCTCATCATCATCATCATCATCATCATCCTCTCTCCCTTCCCCTCAACCCTGCTTAGCATTTTAATTGGGTGACTCTGAGTCTTAGTGTGTTGGTTTTCAACTCATTTTATTAAGGAAAAGGTGCTGTTTTATACCAAACAATAGTATAAAAGAGGCTGATTCAGGTGTGTTATGATGGAGTTCAAGAGCTTATTCTATCTTAGAGCTGCCATCATCACTGAGAGGGAAAGGGAAACACACTTCCATGTAATCACAACATGCAATCCATCTCTGTATCCCAACCTTCAGTGCTTCTGTTTAGCTATTTTTTTTTAATGGAGAGAGAGAGACAAAGACAGAGTCCTGCATACATGCTATTCTGTCTTATTTTAGTTTGATTTAGTTTAGATTTAGGTTTTCCCAATTGTGCTCAGAACTGACTTCTGGCTCTGTGCTGAGAAATCATTCTTGGCAATGCTCAGGAGACCATATGCAGTACAGGAGATTGAACCCAGATTGGATGCTAATAAAGTAAGTGCCTGACCTCCTGTATTGTATTTCTGCACACACACACACACACACACACACACACACACACACACACACCTACCATTTTAAAATATCTATTTTGATTATAGATTTGTTTTTGGTTTTTTGGGGGGCCACACCCATTTGATGCTTAGGGGTTACTCCTGGCTAAGCGCTCAGAAATCGCCCCTGGCTTGGGGGGACCATATGGGATGACGAGGGATCGAACCGCAGTCTTTCCTTGGCTAGCACTTGCAAGGCAGACACCTTACCTCACCGGCCCCTGATTATAGATTTTTTTTTGGGGGGGCGGGTTTTTTTGGGCCACACCCGGCGGTGCTCAGGGGTTACTCCTGGCTGTCTGCTCAAAAAAAGGTCCTGGCAGGCACGGGGGACCATATGGGACACCGGATTCAAACCAACCACCTTTGGTCCTGGATCAGCTGCTTGCAAGGCAAATGCCGCTGTGCTATCTCTCCGGGCTCCTGATTATAGATTTTTAAATCTACTAGTTCAACCCATATGATCCAGGACACACTAAGCATGTGATATTCTGATTTATCCAGCTCAGACATTTGAAGAAACAAGGTCTGCAGATTCAACTTGTGAAAAAATAACCGTAATGCGACAAATTATAAAACATTAACACAGACATAGGTATTCTCTAACCACACTGCCTCAGAAGATCCTAAGAATAAAAGAGCAGGAAAGAATTTCCTGGAGAGACTCTAAGAGTAAAGGTGGAAGGCATAGGTTAGGGTCTAGGGTAGGAGGTCAACCTGGAAGAATGAAAGATCTTTAGACCACCAGTTTAGGAACATTCTAGGAGATCCTGAAAACAAGGAAAGGACTTCTGCCTGCCTGTAAAAGGTACCAAAATCAGAGAAGGAGAAGGAACAAAAGCACAGCAGGTTGGGAGCTTGCCTTGTACGTGACCAATCAGGATATGATGCCTAGCATCCCCATATGGTCCCCTGAGCACTGCTAGGAGTAACTCCTGAATGCAGAGCCATTGCTTGGGAGGGGGAACAAAATTTTTTTAAAGGCACCCAAATCAATTTGCATTACTATGTGAGGGTTTGTGAAGGTAGAATTTGACTAGAGAAGACAGCGTGTGAATGAGACCGCATTTGGCTTTGTCCTAAATAAATACCTTGAAACTGAAATCCATGAGAAAGAATCACATGATTGAAATTTTTTGGAGCCTATCTTTAAATGGAATTTTTTGGGGGGTTGGGGGAATCTATTTAAAACAAGAGTTTGGAAAAACATCATTTCCCTGGCATGTTTATTATGTGCTTTGTGTTGGCAGGAAGACTTCATTTCCAGTGATATTTTCCGATTGTTAAAATTAACAAATTTTTCTTACTGCTTTCTTTGCAATCTATAATTTCATATTTTTAATTTTGATAACTCAAGTGTCTCTAAGCAGAAATAAGCTGCATATTCATGAGCCCTGATTTGCTGTAATCATTATTTCTGAGGCTCACTCTCTGTGAAGACTCCCAGTCCTTGAGTGCTTGTTCTCAGGCAATTATGTCCAATTGGCTTGGAGCTGAGGGAGCTGCAAGATCCCACTTCTCCCTCTTCTCTTTGAAGGGCTCCTCTCTCCTTCTTTCTGAGGTCAACTTTCCTTGCTCCCAAACGGGGCTGATAATTAGTTGCCTCCACATCAGCAGGAGGGATAAAAGTCTGCTTACTATGTTAACTAGAAAAGTGTTTGCTGTTTCATCAATCAGTCTTTGCTCAGAGACAGACAGGGAAGACTGAATCCAGGGGGAAACAATATGTTAAAATGAGATGATCAAAAAATAAAAGGACAGAAAATATATGCCAATAGTGTCTGACATGGGTGAAAAATACATACAAGGATGCAGACATGAAAAAGCAGAAAAAGAAAGAGAGAAACTAGAAAATAGTCTGTCTTGCATGGACAGCTTGGCTTCACTTTGTTTAAAAAGTTCAGGTTTGTGATTCAAAGAAAAAAGAAGGTTGAATATCAGTCTGTAGGTTACCCTGTCCATTCTAA
The DNA here is from genome assembly GCF_024139225.1 of Suncus etruscus. NCBI lineage: Eukaryota > Metazoa > Chordata > Mammalia > Eulipotyphla > Soricidae > Suncus > Suncus etruscus. The sequence goes on along the minus strand of NC_064853.1, from coordinate 128,079,020 downwards.
AGATGAGTGTCTTAACTCTGGGCTTTGATTTCTCCATCAGGATACAATATTCTCTGCAAAGAAAGGCTCGTGCTTTTTTTGGAAAGTCAGGGTGACTTATAGCTGCTGCAAATTCACAAGGTTACAGACCAGTATGTGACTGGTAACCTGGAAGATACAGGTCCATCACAACGCATTTGCTTTGAAAACTAAGACCATTTGTTATGTATTTTAAATCTAAATAATTAAGCCAAGAGACGTAGATTGTGAAAAACAAAGTGTTGGGGTCAGGGAGCTGGTTCAAAACACTAGACACACACCTGGCGAGTGGAAGGTGAGCATGTACTTGGCATGATCCCTCTTTCCAGTGCATGTGGCCCTTCGTGAAACAGGACAGGCCACATAATTTCTGGGGCTAGGTACTTGCCCCCCCTATTTCTCAAAGAGGACTACCCAGACCACCCTGCATAAACTCCAAGCACTACCATATACTGGCCTCAAGGAGTTTTCATTATCATGGCTGTTGCCATCAAAATGACCAGGCATTGCAGCTAGTTTTACCAAAGCAATATGCAAACAAACTCAGCTTAGCTGACTTGGACTGTTCTAGCAAAGGGCCTGGCTGCAGAAAAAAAGATTCAAAAAATATTCATCAGAAAAAGTGAGCCAAAAAATGCAAAGCAGGGAGGGGTGCCAGTGAATTCCTTTTTTTTTTTTTTAAATAAATTATTTCATTGATTCACCATGAGATACACAGTTTACAAAGTTGTTTGTGATTGAGTTTCTGTTATACAATGTCCAACAGCCTTCACCAGTGCATATTTTCTGCTACCAAAGTCCCCAGTTTTTCTCCCTCCCACCATCCCCCATAGTCTCTCCCCTGCCTCTGACAGACACAGAGATGGCTTCTATTCCATTCTCTGTAGAAATCAGAAAGGCAAAAATTAGTCCATTTGGTTTTGTATTTTATTTAATGTTTTTGTCATTGTTGTGTTATGTTTTCTTTGTTTCTTCTCTATCAACAAATTTGTCAACTGTATTTCATTCAGGGTCTGAGTTGAACTCTCCAGTAGGTCTGAAAGGCTTTACTCACCACCCCAAGGACTTCAGCTTCATTCCGGCAATTTCCTAAGCACTCCAAAATCAAGATTAGTAATTGCAGTGGTTTCCCCCTCACCCTTGGTTTCTTTTTTAAAATTAAGTCCCTCCTACAATTCAAGAGATTGTTGCATATTCTACTGTGTTGTTTTCATTAGTTTTTATTTTCATGTTTTGTTGCAGAGAAAAAGCAGGTTGAGTCCCAGCACAATGATTAAAACAGCATTTGTCCCCCGTCTCCCTCTGTCTCCTCAAAAGCGAATCAGAGCTGACAGGCCATTACAGCAGTATAGTACCCTGCTGACAATATTGACTGAAAAGCAAGCACCTTGCTTATTTTCCATTGACTTAATCATGCTGCAGCACCAATGGGGCATGTCTTTAAAACTGCCATGGTGCTTAATCACTACTCCACTAACCAGATTGGAAGAGCTGAGGGCCTAGATATGAAAGCTGGCAGCAGTTTTCATTGAGCACCTCCATCAACCCAAAGAGTTCTGACTTGGGTTCATCTCCTTCACATCACCTCAGTGTACTTCCCCATGGAAATACACCCCAAATGTTTCATTAAAAATATTTTTTGTCAGCCAGAGAAATAGGTCAAGCCCATATGTCCCTCATGTATTAGGCATTGAATTTGATCCCAAATTGCACATTGTGTCAAGCACTGTTATATGTGTCTCCAGTGATCTCTAAGCACCCAAGTTGGCCCCCATAAAAAAAATTCTAATTATGAGTAAATAAAAAGCTATACCCTTTATCTCTTATTAGAAAATATTATTTTTTCATATGGTTCATTCAAGCATAGGTCAGATTTAGAACAAATCTGTTTCAAAAAATAATCAACCTCTAGATATAAATCCAGGCATGGAATTATTCTTAACTCATGCAAAGAAAAATTAAATTTAAATAAAATAATGTTGAATCTTTGAGCTAAAGAAGTTAACAAGCTGTTGACTCTGATCAGGAAAAAAATCTAGTAGACTTAAAATATGTTAAGAAATACCTAGAAAGCAAATATGTCAAACAGTATTTAAAAACTTTGATCTTTATAGCCATATATATGTCCAATCTAAACCAAACGTTCATACATCTTCATTTGGAGGTTAATGTTAAAACATTTTACCCAAGGGCCAGAGAGATAATACAGAAATAAAGGTACTTTCAGGTAGACAAGTTTGGTTGAACCCCCAGAATTACATGAACATCTAGTCCCCAAACAATCACATCCTCAGTCTCTTACATTCAGCTGCTTTAGTTGACCAAGAATTAGCGTGAGACCCCCAAGAATGGTAGGATATGTCTGCTTCCCACTTTTTAAATTAGAACATATGCCTCTTTTGTATTCAACTATTTGTAAACTTCAGATACCCTATAAATTTTTGTAAAAGTTGCTAAAATTATTTCCAAGTAAGCAGTTTCACTCACACACTGCTTCATGTCACTTTCTTCTGATGAAGTAAGTATACAGCATGGTAAAATGCGATGACATAATGCAATCATATCCTCATTCTCTACCACTTCATTATTAGCATCCACTATAATTTGAATCAACCTTTTCAGATCACATAGGTGATTAGGTTATTTTCCTCCTCAGCTAGCCTATTTTTCTGAAGCTCATACCTTGAATTGAGAACATTAATATTAGAGTTTGCAAAATAGCAACTTTGGATAAATGTCTACTTTGACTTTTTCCCTTTCAGAAGTGATTTCAGTGGGGCCTGCCACCATCTGTTCTTCAATTCTGAATAACAATGGTGATCATTAATATTTAGGGACCATTTATAGAACACCAGCACTATGCCAAGCCCATCTCAAACACTGACTCTATTTCTACAAAATCTTTAGGAGACAAACAATGTATCAGCATGGAGAAGGGAAATGAGAAACAAAATGTGCATTAGCAGACTACAAATGTCTCAGAGATGGAAAAGAGTGTAACTGAACTTAGAAATAAGCTATCCAGCCCCAACAATTGTTAACATTTAAATGATCAGATGCTTTAATTTAATCAATTACTTAATTGGTCCTGGAAAAGTCCTATGGGGAGGTAGAAAGGCTGGGTGGCACAAATCAAATTGACAATTAGATAGTGTGATGGCACAAGAACTTAATGGATCCTCAAAGCATTGTACTATGATACTCCTAAAACTTGGTACCAAAAAAAATCTAGACAATAGTAAAATGTTTTTTACTAGATTAACAACATTCCTGATATGTTAATAATAATAAAAAAAGAAAAACACTACAACCTGAACTCTACACAACTAATAAATTCTTATTGTTATTTGTTCAATATGATTTAACTAGGAATGGAGATGAGGTGGGGACAGCTAGCAAGTTTGGGGTGAGAGGAGGGGTTTAGGTGGAGAATGCAGGCATCTTCCATCTTTTTATCAACCTAAAAAGATTGATGCTCAAACTGCAGCTGTTAATCTTCAAAGAAAATATTGATTGACCTGTTTTCTTCTAACTTTTGAAGACATGGAAAGAGAATAAAAGGGTAAGTGAAGCCTGAGAACAAGATCAAAAAGGAGAAAGGGGGAAATAGATATCCCTAGTTTATACCTCTTGGGGTCACATATTTCCAATGAACTAATCTATTCCATTTGAATACCTCTACTTGACCCAGGTGGTTTTTGCCAGGAACCTGCTAGTCAGAGAACTGGCAATAAGTATCTTTGTCCACTTGCAAACATCTGCAGACAACTCCTTGAACTATCTCCTGCAAATGTATCCCTGAAGTATTGATTTTTTTTCTCATTGTCTTTCTAAAATGCAAGAGTGGGGAGCATAAAAAAAGTGTCTTTGAAAGCCAAGAGCTTGCCATATTTTCTCTATCTGTTTGTGGTCTATATAATGAATGTCACAGAGATAACGCAAGGCGAGTGCCTTGTCCCCAAGAGGCATTTGCTTTCTTAAAGGTCTGGGGATGGGAAGCCCAAGATTAAGGTGCCAGCTCAACCAGGGGTGAAATTCTCTTTCATCTTTTAACCTGTCTGCCTTCCACTGTGTATCCACAAAAAGGTGGGGTGTTTGCTCCCTAGAACCTCTTCTGATGAGCATTAATCTCACTCAAAAGACAAAAGCCTTTAGTTCCCTACATTGTTTCATCCTATGAGGAATATAAAGAGACACAGTAGAGAAATAACAAGAGTCTAGACTCTTGAGGAGATTAATTCCATACAGAGCAGGCTCTTTCTGGTCTCTGGTAGGAAACTTGACACTGGAGATGGAGAGATAGGACAGTGGTAGAGAGAAGCAGTCACTCTGGAGGAGCAGGTGTGCTGGAGTAAAGTGGGATGCAAGAACCCCTATCAGTAACAGAATCGTAAATCATAGTGCCTAGCAGGGGGTAGGTGCAAAGGTGTTTGCCATAGAGGCAGGCTTAGGAGTGGGAATGGAATTGGGGCATTGGTGGATAGAAGTGGACACTTGTGGGGAGCCTAGCTGATGAAACCTGGAACATAGGACACCTCAGTAATTCCTAATCTGGCCACCCACGTGACCAAAAGGCCCATGCCTTGAGAACAAAGGAAATAGACAAAAATAAAGTAATTCAGAGCAGCCCAATATATCCAGCCAGAAAGAAAAATATAGAGTTTGCCTTTGTGTTAGCAAACATTATTAAGAACTTTGTTTGAATCTTATGCCTTTTAGTAAAACGTGCTCAGGTCTACCTCTGCCCCTCCCTACTACCTGCCCCAATTTATGCTAATGAATGCTTGTAACTGTGATTGGTGTAAAATTTGTAACACCCCTGACGTGTTTCAGCCCTTAAAAGCTGATCCCCCAACAATAAACTTCCCTTTTTGAACAGCATGTGTTGTCTTGAAGGCTTCTTTTACTAATCTCTCTAGTTCTTCTTTACAGGTCGGTTCTGCTCGAGTGAACCCACTAATAACTAGCAACTTTCATTTCCACACCCCCGCGGGTCGGGGGACTCCCACGAAAGTTGCAGACACTGGAAAAGGGAGTGCTGTTAAAACATTGCCCAAAATTCAATCATTGCAATTTTGTAAATCACGATGCCTCAAATAAAAAAATAAAAATAGGGGTCAGAGTGATAGTACAGCAGGTAAGGCCTTGCACATGACCAACCAGGTTTAGTCTCCAGTATTTTATATGGTCCCCCAAATCAGCTAGTAATGCTTCCTGAAAACAGAGCCAGGAGTAAGCCCTGAGCACCATTGAGTGTATCCCAAACTAAAAAGTTAAAATTAAAAAAAAAAAAAAAGAGAGAGAGAGAGATATTGGAGTGCTTTCGGGACCTAGTCTTGAAGATCCCTTACATCCTGACGTTGATACATGTGATACAGGATTCCTTTCTGGTTTTTAAAGAATATCCTTTCTGGGGGGAGGGCACACCTGGCAGCGCTTAAGGGTTACTCCTGGCTCTATACTCAGAAATCACTCCTTACAGGCAAGTGGGACCATATGGGATGCCGGGAATCAAACTCAAGTTTGTACTGCATCAGTCACATGCAAGGCAAACACCCTACCACTAAACTATTGTCCAGGTTCCAAAGAAGAATATCTTATTTCTTTTCCAGATTCCCTCCCTTCTCTTCCTTCTTGTTGATACTATTGCTATTATGGTGAGGAGGGGGTTCCATGCACACCTGGCCATTCCCTCTGCTAGGGAACTCTGCTGTAGTATTTGTCCATAGGCAGGTTGTGGGGCTCACCTAAGACAGGTCAGCACACTCTGGCCCTGCTGCTCACCCACAACTGCCTATGGCACAGGAATCACTGGATATGATGGAGACCATGTGTAGGTGCTGAGTCGAAGTCAAAATTGTACTTGGGGACCTGATTATCTAACCAGATGCTTCTTTGGGTTCCAAGGCCAAAGTGGGGATCAGCTGGAAAGCAAGTGGTGACAAAAATCTTCTTTCATCTCAGCTTCGAATATGCCTGCCACCAAATCTGTTTTGTGTTTCTTTGTTTTTTTAAATTTTTTGTGTAGGTTTTGATTTATTCAGGGAGGGGCTCACACCGAGAGGTACTTAGAGGCTACTCCTAGTTCAGTGCTCTGAGTGTCAGTTTCAGAGGTGTCAGGGACCAGACAGTGCTCAGAATCAAACCCAGGCTTCCTGGCTTCCTGCATGCTTAAAAAGTTGCTCCAGCTCATACAGCTCTCTCTCCTATCCTCCAAACCTGTCTTATATTTGTTCCTATGGGTGACTTGGCATTTATCATCTCTGATCTGACTGCACTAACTCAATAAAAGTAATAACCTAAAGCAAAAATAAAAAGAAAGGACTCTAGGCATGGATCCACACAGGAAAATAGAAGATTTTTGTATGTGGACACAGCCTGACAGAGTAGAGAAGAAAGGTGCACACTGCAGAAACCAACCATGTCTACATGCCTATAAGCCTCGCAGCAAATGGGTTAGAATTCCAGCAAACAGTTGTAGTCAGAAATGTTTATGTCTAAATCCTAAGTAAACTCATTTTTCTATTTAAAAATAATCCCCTCTGGGGCCGGAGAGATAGCATGGAGGTAAAGCGTTTGCCTTTCATGCAGAAGGTCATCGGTTCGAATCCCGGCGTCCCATATGGTCCCCCGTGCCTGCCAGGAGCAATTTCTGAGCATGGAGCCAGGAGTAACCCCTGAGCACTGCCGGGTGTGACCCAAAAACCACAAAAAAATAAATAAATAAATAAAAATAATCCCCTCATAAAAGATCATGAATATACAACCAAGGATTTCTCTCATGCATTCAACATGGAGGTTCCAATGTCTAAGCTAGGATTATGAGCTTTTAAAACTCGGGGATGAATCTACTGGTGATTATCAAGATGTCCAAAAGTCTATTGCTAAATTCTGTAAGAATCTACCTTCCGGGCCTGAAGAGATAGCACAGCGGCGTTTGCCTTGCAAGCAGCCGATACAGGACCTAAGGTGGTTGTTTCGAATCCCGGTGTCCCATATGGTCCCCGTGCCTGTCAGGAGCTATTTCTGAGCAGACAGCCAGGAGTCACCCCTGAGCACCACCGGGTGTGGCCCAAAAACCAAAAAGAAAAAAAAAAGAATCTACCTTCCTCTAAGGCTTCTGGAGGATGGATTTGATGTTCTTCTGCCTGCCTCCCCATTCACTTGCTTTCTCAGCTGGGTGGGCTCAATATTATAACTTAACTTGTGTGATGCCTGCATCATATAAATAAAGATTGTGTTACTCCAGGGGCATTCAGAGCTGGGGCAATAGCACAGCAGGTAAGGCACTTCCTTACACATGTGCAACCAATATTCAATCTCCAGCACCACACATGGTCCCTCAGGCTGTCAGGAGTGATTCCTCAGTGTAGGGCCAGGGGTAAGTCCTAAGTATGGCTGACTGGATGAGGCTCCCAAAAATCTTTTAAACAAAGGAAAGCATTTATAGGGCCAGAGAGATAATACAGCAGGTAGGACATTTTCTCTACACATGGTCTACCCAGGTTTAATCACCAGCATCTCATGTAGTCCCTGGAGCATCACCAGGAGCAATCCCTGAGTGCAGAACCAAGTGTCTATTCTGAGCATCACCAGGTGTGACCAAAAAATAAAAATAAAATAAAGGAAATAATTTTAGGTGAAGGCTCTGCCTGGAGAAGATGCCATAGAACTGACCCTGAGAGCATGATCATGCATGCATGCGTACACACATACACACAAGCATGTCTACATGTAGACACATACACACAATCACCACTAGTTTTAATTCAGCTTTGGCTCTCTGCCTCTCAATGGACAAAAAACTTTGAGTGTCATCATTCATGGAAGAAGCAAAAAAAAAAATATATATATATATATATATAATTATTTTATAAGTTGAATGTCAGAACCAAATGCAGCATCAGAAATGGAATGAGCTGGCAACCTTTCCAGAATCCTGAGCACATTCCCCATAAATTTCAAGGCTTGAAACGTGGAACCACACTGTCATCTAGTGGCTGGATGCATGAACGGATGTAAGCCCTTTTATTTAAGGGCTATAGTTAAAAGGAGATTCTAAAGTGGGGCAGGAGAAGATTGGCAGCCAAGTGTCAACTTTTCTAGTGACAGCAACCCAGGAATCCAAACTAATCCATTCTCTTCAGCCCACACAGGGGCTGAAACTTGCAGTCAGTGACTCCAGAGAAATGATTGTGGGTTAGGTGCTTGCCTTGCATACAGCTAACCTGAGTTCAACCCCCGGCATCCCATATGGTTCCCTGAGCCTGCCAGAGTAAGCTCTGAGCACAGCAGGAAAATGGGTATGACCCAGGTCATCGCCAAAGGTTTCTCATTGCCATCCTTATAGCCACCCCAAGATACTCTAACCATCTAGACTCTCATCATAATTCTTTGTGTTCCTCATTTCGCAACCTTGATGTCACTTTTTCTCAGAGAGAAGTACCTGGGCATATGCCTGCCAGTCCCGATTTGGGACTCATGTATGCATCTCCCTCTCTGTGCTCACATTTAAGACTCTGCATTAGTGTCAATGAGCTGACTGATGCTATCCTATGATGCTCTCCCAGACTGCCAGCTACCTCATGGGGCCTAGCTTAGAACTGACCAACTGAGTGTACAAATGAATGAATGAACCCATGTCACATGCACTGCTGCCCTGTCTGTTTGGCCTCCATCCATGAGACATTTTAAAAAAAAATAAAACAAGACTGAATAGAGAGCCAGATGAACACAGTGAATCTCAGTTTAGAGATTGGCCAGAATGCACTGGGTTCAGAAGTGTTAGAAGCACCAATCTGAATAACATGTGGTCTCAGGCCAGCCCTTGGAGAAGCATGTGCCAAGAGGAATTTACAACTAATGTGACAAGGCTTTCATGAAGGACAAAACACCAAGCGAGGAACAACTAGACTCTTTATCTAGCAGTTTTATCACTCACAGAAGACAGTGTAAAGTCACAGAGGAGGGTGTGTAGTGAGAGGAGGTGGGGATAGACTGTGGGCTGAGCAGGAAAACCTTCTTTCCAGGGTCAGGAATGTAGCTTTAAGACAGCTCAATTTTGAACTTTTAACATCCTGACTTTGACCCCCAGGCGCTGTTAAAAAGTAGTCTTGTTTTTATTTTGTTTTGGTTTGGTTTGGAGCTATATCTAGTTATTCTTGAGAATCACTCAGGAATCACTCCTGGGATACTTGAGGATCATATGAGATGCCAGGGATTGAACCCAGGGATTGCAAGACCTTATCTCCTATACTATTGCTCTGGCCAATTTTTGTTTAATACTTCCAAACAGAGTGTGATAGAACATTTGCCTTGAATGCATGAGACCCTGGGCTCCATCCTTGGCACTGAAAAAAGAGACATCCAACTCCTAATCCCCAATATTTATGAATATAATGTTAGTGTGTGTGTGTATGTGTGTGTGAGTGTGTGTGTGTGTGTGTGTGTGTGTGTGTGTGTGTGTGAAGAGGTAAGACCATGGAAAGGGGGAGAGCAGATATTGTAAATGCAGTTCAGTAAAAGGTCTTAAGATAAAAATCATCAGGACTGGAGAGATAGTACAATAGGTAAGGCGCTTGACTTGCACGTGATTGACCCAGGTTCAATCCCCAGGATTCCATTTGGTCTGCAGAATTCACTAGGAGCCCAGATGAGTGCAAATCCAGAAGTACTTCCTGAGCGCCACTGGATGGGGTCCAAAAACAAACAAGCAAAAACAAAAGCAATAACATTGTCAGAGAGGAGCCAGAGCAAGCGTACAGTGGGTAGGTAACTTGTCTTGCATACAGCCAACCCAAGTATGATCCTCAGTATCTCATATGCCCCTCCCCCAGCCTGTCAGGAGTAATTTCTGAGCTCAGAGCCAGTAGGAACCCCTGAGTGCCACCTGGTATGGCCCACAGACAAACAAACAAATCTTCAGAGATACCAGGTGGCCCTAAAGTCAGACTAGTATCCTGAAAAGAGAAAAGATGGGGAGGGGTGGAGAATGAAGGAAAAAGATGAGAGGATGGAGGAGGCAGAGACTGCAATATTGGTGAGCAGATGTCAGGCATCAGCTTGGTATGGGGCAGGATACTGCATCTCCCTTAGAGCTCCAAAAGGCAGCAATTTTCTGAGGCACTTGGGTTTGAGGCCTGCAGAACAGCAAAAAGACACATTTCTTCATATTGAGTGGGTGTTTGGGAGCCCAGAAGGGTCCTGAAGGAAGTCAAGGAGGGACTAGTCTAAAGGGAAGCACACTCGAAAAGCAGCAAAGGACAATTTCCTCTAAGCACAGAGAGCTTCAGGGCTAGCAAAGGACCTGTTTGGAGGAGCTGAGGGAATCCATCAGCTCGATATGCAGGCTGAGAAGACAGTGCCTTGGAAGCATCAGAAGATGGGTATAACAAAAAGGCAGGAGGGCCAGAGCGATAGCACAACCGTAAGGCATTTGCCTTGTACTCAGCCAACCCAGAATGGACCTCAGTTCAATTCCCGGCATCCCATATAATCCCCTGAGCCTGTCAGAAACAATTTCTGAGTGCAGAGCCTGGAGTAACCCCTGAGTGCCGCCGGGTGTGGCCCAAAATAAAAACCAACAACATCAAAAAAGAAGGCAGGATGGGGCCAGAGAGATTGCATGGAGGTAGAGCATTTGCCTTCCATCCCCTGAGCCTGCCAGGAACGATTTCTGAGCATAGAGCCAGGAATAACCCCTGAGTGCTGCTGGGGTTATTCCAAAAACCAAAAAACCAAAAAAAAAAAAAAAAAAGGGGGGGGGTAAGAGACAGCAGATGTGAAGATGTGATTCTTCAAGGTCAGATCATTCTAACATTCATATAGAAAAGAGAAAAAATGATTGGGGAATCTGTATTTAATTTAATAGTTTAATTGATGTTTGTAATTATGTCTAAATATACCAAACTAAAAAATCAATTAAGTTGACTTTTTTTCTCTCTTTCTCACTCTTTCTTTTTGTATCTCATCTTCATTCTTCTGCTAAACACTAGGAAAATCATATATCACGCTTTCTTTCACATGAATTGTTCAGATTTTTTGGAAATGTTGTAGATCTTTATCAAATTTCTCAAGGGCATTTCTTCTTCTTTGATATTCAAATCATTCCTGGCTACCTCATATACCTTGTTATCATTCTTTCTTTACAAAGTCTGGTATTACCTGTAAACCTCCTCTATTGCCCTATTCCCATTCTGGATTCTGCTTGACACAGGCTGGAGAAGTGTTATTCAGTAAACAAGAAAGAACGAATTTCATGGCTTTTTGACCCACTATTCTAGGATAGCTTGCGCAAACCCATATTTAATTAAAAAAAAAAAAACTATTCCCACCATCCTCTTCTAGTCTCAAGATTCTAGAGCAGTTCTGATGTCCAGGCAAATGCAAACAAATCTTTCACATAATCTCCAGGTTTCCTCAACCTTTAACCTGCCATTCAGGAGAGTAAACAGTGACAACAATGAGTGCTAAGAAAAAGAAGCAAGCCCTCTGGAGCAGAATAATAGCTATTCTTATCTCAACCCTCACCTAGTGCTCTACTTTCCCTAAGCATCAGCATTTGGCAATCAAATCAAAAGAAGTTGATTCCTGGGGCTGGAAATGGTGGTACAGCGGTAGGGCATTTGCCTTGCATGTGCTGACCTAGGATGGACCATGGTTTGATCCCCGGGCATCCCATATGGTCCCCCAAGCCACGGGCAATTTCTGAGTGCATGATCAGGAGTAACCTCTGAGCATCACCGGACGTGGCCCAAAAACCAAAACAATAAAAAATAAGTTGATTTCTGTGAAGTAAAGTCAGTTTCTCATTCCCACTTATGTTCATCACTAAATCACTTCTGACTCTGTGTACCCAAACCACCCCCAACATGTCTATGTTCTGTATCACTCCGGGCTATTTACTACTAGGCCAGTTTCCTGCTTCAGCTGCCAATTCCCAACACAAATTCTACCTGCTCGCTGGGGGATGTGCCCTGCATACATTTAACCTGAGACTGCACTGGGCTGGCACCAGCACTGAATAAATTTAGTATTTTCTTTTCCTCCAAAAGAGTACCTTTATTTCTTCCCCATGCCACAGCAATCAGACTGGCGTTTGCTTAAATATTCTTTTTATTTATTTTTTTATTTATTTATTTATTTAAACACCTTAATTACATACATGATTGCATTTGGGTTTCAGTCATGTAAAGAACACCACCCATCACCAGTGCAACATTCCCATCACCAATGTCCCAAGTCTCCCTCCTCCCCACCTGACCCCCGCCTGTACTCTAGACAGGCTCTCCATTTTCCTCATACATTCTCGTTATTAGGACAGTTCAAAATGTAGTTATTTCCCTAACTAAACTCATGACTCTTTGTGGTGAGCTTCCTGAGGTGAGCTGGAACTTCCAGCTCTTTTCTCTTTTGTGTCTGAAAATTATTATTACAAGGGTGTCTTTCATTTTTCTTAAAACCCATAGATGAGTGAGACCATTCTGCGTTTTTCTCTCTCTCTGACTTATTTCACTCAGCATAATAGATTCCGTGTACATCCATGTATAGGAAAATTTCATGACTTCATCTCTCCTGACAGCGGCATAATATTCCATTGTGTATATGTACCACAGTTTCTTTAGCCATTCGTCTGTTGAAGGGCATCTTGGTTGTTTCCAGAGTCTTGCTATGGTAAATAGTGCTGCAATGAATATAGGTGTAAGGAAGGGGTTTTTGTATTGTATTTTTGTGTTCCTAGGGTATATTCCTAGGAGTGGTATAGCTGGATCGTATGGGAGCTCGATTTCCAGTTTTTGGAGGAATCTCCATATCGCTTTCCATAAAGGTTGAACTAGACGGCATTCCCACCAGCAGTGGATAAGAGTTCCTTTCTCTCCACATCCCCGCCAACACTGTTTATTCTCATTCTTTGTGATGTGTGCCATTCTCTGGGGTGTGAGGTGGTATCTCATCATTGTTTTGATTTGCATCTCCCTGATGATTAGTGATGTGGAACATTTTTTCATGTGTCTTTTGGCCATGTGTATTTCTTCTTTGTCAAAGTGTTCATTTCTTCTCCCCATTTTTTGATGGGGTTAGATGTTTTTTTCTTGTAAAGTTCTGTCAGTGCCTTGTATATTTTGGAGATTAGCCCCTTATCTGATGGGTATTGGGTGAATAGTTTCTCCCACTCAGTGGGGGGCTCTTGTATCCTGGGCACTATTTCCTTTGAGGTGCAGAAGCTTCTCAGCTTAATATATTCCCATCTGTTAATCTCTGCTTTCACTTGCTTGGAGAGTGCAGTTTCCTCCTTGAAGATGCCTGTTGCGGGGTCCTGCAAGCCCCCCGGAGGGGCCCGGCCAGCGGGAATCAGTTGAGAGGCTTACGGACGACCGCACCTTTATTTAGCAGGGTCAGAAGAACAACCACACCTGTAAAAAATCTAAGAGAGGTTAATAATAATGACCTTAGGCAATCAGACCGGTCTAAGGCGACTTTATTAGGGTCCAACATCTCTTATGTAGAGAAGGAGAAGGGGGCAGGTAAAAGATGGTGTCAATCATACATTTTGGCGCGAAAGCCATGAGACAAAGGCAGTAAATCATCTTCCAGAAGGGAGGGAGAAGCAGTGACAATTTTACAATCACTCCTAAGTCAGCAGCTTTCAAGGAATTGCCCTATGACCCTAAAGTAGGGCTTGTAGCCCACTTTCCGGAATTCTCAGCAGTTTTTATGGTGGGCAAGCTTTGTTGCATTCAGCTATTAACTCAGGAATGTAGTTAAGGGAGTAACCTTAATTCTGGGAATGGTACCGGGTTGTTTGCTCTTTCTCCGGGCTGCGGAGTGAATTATTTCCTGCAGCTGCAAATACTTTTCCTGTTAGCTCAAGGGCTTACAGGAAAACTGCACGTAGGCAGCTTTTAGGTGAAAAGGCTGGGCTAAGACAGAAGACAGCAAAAATGATCTCTGACAGGACACTGTCTCCAACAGCCTGTAATGTCCTGGAGTGTTTTGCCTATGTGCTGTTCTATATATCTTATGGTTTTGGGGCTGATATCGAGGTCTTTAATCCATTTGGATTTTACCTTTGTACATGATGTTAGCTGGGGGGGTCTAAGTTCAATTTTTTGCAAGTGGCTATCCAATTGTGCCAACACCACTTGTTGAAGAGGCTTTCCCTGCTCCATTTAGGATTTTCTGCTCCTTTATCAAAAATTAGGTGATTGTATGTCTGGGAAACATTTTCTGAGTATTCAAGCCTATTCCACTGATGTGAGGACCTGTCCTTATTCCAATACCATGCTGTTTTGATAGCTATTGCTTTGTAATACAGTTTAAAGTTGGGGAAAGTAATTCCTCCCATATTCTTTTTCCCAATGATTGCTTTAGCTATTCGAGGGTGTTTATTGTTTCAAATGAATTTCAAAAGTGTCTGATCCACTTCTTTGAAGAATGTCATGGGTGTCTTTAGAGGGATGGCATTAAATCGATATAATGCCTTGGGGAGTATTGCCATTTTGATGATGCTAATCCTGCCAATCCATGAGCAGGGTATGTGTTTCCATTTCCGTGTGTCCTCTCTTATTTCTTGGAGCAGAGTTTTGTAGTTTTCCTTGTATAGGTCCTTCACATTTTTAGTCAAGTTGATTCCAAGATATTTGAGTTTGTGTGGCACTATTGTGAATGGGGTTGTTTTCTTAATGTCCATTTCATCCTTATTACTATTGGTGTATAGAAAGGCCATTGATTTTTGTGTGTTAATTTTGTAGCCTGCCACCTTGCTATATGAGTCTATTGTTTCTAGAAGCTTTTTGATAGAGTCTTTAGGGTTTTCTAAGTAGAGTATCATGTCATCTGCAAACAGTGAGAGCTTGATTTCTTCCTTTCCTATCTGGATTCCCTTGATATCCTTTTCTTGCCTAATCACTATAGCAAGTACTTCCAGTGCTATGTTGAATAGGAGTGGTGAGAGAGGACAGCCTTGTCTTGTGCCAGAATTTAGAGGGAATGCTTTTAGTTTTTCTCCATTGAGGATAATATTTGCCACTGGCTTGTGGTAGATGGCCTTCACTATATTGAGAAAGGTTCCCTCCATTCCCATCTTGCTGAAAGTTTTGATCAAGAATGGGTGTTGGACCTTATCAAATGCTTTCTCTGCATCTATTGATATGATCATGTGGTTTTTATTTTTCTTGTTATTGATGTTGTGTATTATGTAGATAGATTTACGGATGTTAAACCAGCCTTGCATTCCTGGGATGAAACCTACTTGATCGTACTAGATGATCTTCTCAACGAGGCCTTGAATCCTATTTGCCAGGATTTTGTTGAGGATCTTTGCATCTGCATTCATCAGCGATATTGGTCTGTAATTTTCTTTTTTTGTAGCATCTCTGTCTGGTTTAGGTATCAAGGTGATGTTGGCTTCATAAAAGCTATTTGGAAGTGTTTCTGTTTGTTCAATTTCATGAAAGAGTCTTGCCAAGATTGGCAGTAGTTCCTCTTGGAAAGTTTGATAGAATTCATTAGTGAATCCATCTGGACCTGGGCTTTTGTTTTTCGGCAGACATTTGATTACTGTTTTAATTTCATCAATGGTGATGGGGGTGTTTAGATATGCTACATCCTCTTCCTTCAACCGTGGAAGATTATAAGAGTCCAAGAATTTATCCATTTCTTCCAGGTTCTCATTTTTAGTGGCATAGAGTTTTTCAAAGTAGTTTCTGATTACCCTTTGCATCTCTGTCATATCAGTAGTGATCTCTCCTTTTTCATTCCTGATACGAGTTATCAAGTTTCTCTCTCTCTTTCTTTGTTAGGTTTGCCAGTGGTCTATCAATCTTGTTTATTTTTTCAAAGAACCAACTTCTGCTTTCGTTGATCTTTCGAATTGTTTTTTGGGTTTCCACTTCATTGATTTCTGCTCTCAGCTTTGTTATTTCCTTCTGTCTTCCTATTCTTGGGTCCTTTTGTTGAGCATTTTCTAGTTCTATTAGCTGTGTCATTAAACTACTCAGGTAAGCTCCTTCTTCCTTCCTGATGTGTGCTTGCAAAGCTATAAATTTTCCTCTCAGTACTGCTTTTGCTGTGTCCCATAAGTTCTGATAGTTTGTGTCTTTATTGTCATTTGTTTCCAGGAACCTTTTGATTTCCTCCTTGATTTCATCTCGGACCCACTGGTTATTGAGCATGAGGCTGTTTAACTTCCAGGTGTTAAAGTGTTTCTTCTGAGTCCCTTTGGAGTTCACAAATAATTTCAGAGCCTTGTGGTCAGCGAAGGTAGTCTGCAAAATTTCTATCCTCTTGATCTTATGGAGGTATGTTTTATGTGCCAGCATGTAGTCTATCCTGGAGAATGTCCCATGTACATTGGAGAAGAATGTGTATCCAGGTTTCTGCGGATGGAGTGTCCTATATATATCCACTAGGCCTCTTTCTTCCATTTCTCTCCTCAGGTCTAGTATATTCTTGTTGGGTTTCAGTCTGATTGACCTATCCAGTGTTGACAAAGCCGTGTTAAGGTACCCCACAATTTTTGTGTTGTTGTTGATATTATTTTTCAGATTTGTCAACAGTTGTATTAAATATTTTGCTGGCCCCTCATTCGGTGCATATATGTTTAGGAGAGTGAATTCTTCCTGTTCTACGTACCCCTTGATTAATATAAAATGTCCATCTTTGTCCCTTACAACCTTCCTGAGTATAAAGTTTGCATTATCTGATATTAGTATGGCCACTCCAGCTTTTTTATGGGTGTTGTTTGCTTGGATAATTTTTCTCCAGCCTTTTATTTTGAGTCTATGTTTGTTCTGACTATTCAGGTGCGTTTCTTGTAGGCAGCAGAAGGTTGGATTGAGTTTTTTGATCCATTTAGCCACTCTGTGTCTCTTAACTGGTGCATTTAGTCCATTGACGTTGAGAGAAAGAATTGTCCTGGGATTTAACGCCATCTTTATTTTGAAATTTGGTGTGTCTTTTGGGTAGTCTTGTCTTAGATTAGGTCTTTCAGTTTTTCTCTTAAGACTGGTTTTGTGTCTGTGAAGTTTCTGAGCTGTTTTTTGTCTGTGAAACCATGTATTCTTCCGTCAAACCGGAAAGTGAGTTTTGCTGGGTATAGTATTCTGGGTGAAGCATTCATTTCATTCAGTCTTGTCACTATATCCCACCACTGCTTTCTGGCATTGAGTGTTTCTGGTGACAGGTCTGCTGTAAATCTCAGGGAAGCTTGCTTGAACGTGATTTCCCCTTTTGATCTTGCTGTTTTCAGAATTCTGTCTCGATCTGTGGGATTTGTCATTGTGACTAGGAGCCTCTTTTTGCCCCACTCGCAAGAGTTTCACGCAAGAGGACAGTGGACAGACATAGACAGGTCACACTCACAGTTTTTCACAGTTGGGCCCCACTGGGCCGGTGTACTTTCGTGGATTTTCCCCGCCTGGTGTCACACACAGGGAGCCGGCTTTTGCAAAAAGAGATTCAAGCAACTTTAACTCACTGTTCAATTATGTTCCAGGATTCTTTTAAGCCTTTTTTTAATCTAGAAAAAATGTAGTTCTCTTTTTCTCCCCTATTGTCTTTAACTTCTTAGCTAAGCTTTTATTTTGTTGTTGTTTGTTTTGTTTATTTTTATTTTGGGACCACAAATGCTCAGGGGTTACTCCTGGCTCTGCACTCACCATATACTCCTGGCAGTGTTGAGAGGACCATATGGGGTGCTGAAGATCAAACCCAGATAGGCTGTGTATAAGCTAAGTGTCCTTCTTTCTATGCTATCTGTCCAGCTCTATTCTTCTTAGATAAATTTTGGAGATAGGGAGACAGTACAGGGGTTATGGCATAGCCCTTGCATGCAGTCACTCTCAGTTGGTCCTCAACTCCAATCTGCTTAAATATTCTTAATGTGTCTCTTTTAGAAAATTTTATTCTGGGAAATATGACAATGAAATTCTGATCTCATTCTTTTTTGATAGAGAACAGATTTCTCAAGAGGCACATCTCAAACACAGAAGTACGGAGATCCTGGTTCTCCCAAGACCTATCACTTAGGCTTGAGTTCAAAAGCCCAGTGGAGAAAGCACAATATTCCTAGCACTCAATTGCAACAGAACCTTTTTTCTCCATAAAATTTTAAATGACCTTCACATCCTTCTCCTTGACATTTCAGTTCTTTCAACAGTCATTGCTCAAACTGTCTAATCTCTACTCATCTAATAATTCAGTGACTTCTAAATTTGGGAAAAAAACATCTTAATAACATTCTGATAATCTGGGATGACAATCTTTCTGTACAGTTTAAATAATGATGATTAAGAAGCTTCTTAAAACATTCCCTTCTTACCCTGAGGGTAAGAAGTGAATGAGTGAGCTTGTAAAGATAAAATTCTATTGTGTGTGGATGTATGAAAAACATGGTTACTTAATCCTTAGAAAAGTTCATTGTTCTCTCTAACCCCATGGATATTAGAGCACTTGCCATTATTGAAAGGGGAGGAGGAGGAGGAGGAGGAGGAGGAGGAGGAAGAGGAAGAAGAAAGAGAAAAAGGAAGAAGAAGGAGAAGGAGGAGGAAGAAGAAGAAGGAGGAAGAGGAGAAGGAGGAAGAAGAAGAAAAAGGAGGAGAAGAAGGAGGAGAAGGAAGAAGGAGGAGGAGGAAGAAGATAAAGGAGGAGAATGAGGAGGAGGAGGAAGAGGAAGAAGAAGAAGAAGAAGATGATGATGATGATCTTGAGCAAGACTAAATTCCCAGAGATTACTGAGGCCATACTCGTGAGGATTCCAGCAAAAAAGAAAAGAAGAAGAAGAAGAAGAAGAAGAAGAAGAAGAAGAAGAAGAAGAAGGAGGAGGAGGAGGAGGAGGAGGAGGAGGAGGAGGAAGAAAATAAGAAGAAAGATGGAGATGAAGAAGAAAGAAGAAGAAAGAAGAAGAAGAAGAAGAAGAAGGAAGAAGAAGAAGATGAAGAAGACGACGAAGAAGACAAAGAAGAAGAAGAAGAACAAGAAGAAGAAGAAGAAGAAGAAGAAGAAGAACAAGAAGAAGAAGAAGAAGAAGAAGAAGAAGAACAAGAACAAGAACAAGAACAAGAACAAGAAGAACAAGAAGAAGAAGAAGAAGAACAAGAAGAAGAAGAAGAAGAAGAAGAAGAAGAAGAAGAAGAAGAAGAAGAAGAAGAAGAAGAAGAAGAATGGAATAAGAGCCCAATGAAAACAACCCTGTTTAGATTGACCACACAAGTTGGGAGAGGGCAGAAAATAACAATACTGTGGGCTGCAGTGCCGAGATACTGACACTTTTTTGGTGGGTATAGTGGATAATAACATTGTACATCTTCAACATGTCAGCATGTACAATCTTTTTTGTTTGTTTGGTTGGTTGGTTTTGGTTTTGGTTGGGGTCACACCCGGAGGTGCTCATGAATTACTCTTGACTCTCTGCACTCAGAAGTCCCTCCTGGCAGCTCAGGGGGACCATATGGGATGCCGGGATTCGAACCAGGGTAAGGCAAGCTTCTTACTGCTGTGCTATCTCTCTGGCCCCAGCATTTACATTCTTGCAAACCCAAGTTACCTCCATAAAAAATGATTTCTTTTCACCTGTGTCATTTTATTTTATTTTTTAATATATAATTTCTTTATTTAAGCTCCACAGTTACAAACATTTTCGCAATTGGGTTTCAGCCATAAAAGGCACACACACACACACACACACACACACACACACACACACCTTCACCAGTGCAACTTTCCTGCCACCATTGTCCCCCATTTCCACCCTCTCCCATTCCCTGCCTGTCTTGGAGACATGCATTGTATTTTTTTCTCTATTACTGTCATGGTAATTGTTTGTAGTTATTTCTCTAACTGCATCTACCACTCTTTGTGATAAGCTTCTTAAGCCTGGTCCTTCCAACCCTCATCTCTATTGTCTCTGCATATTATTATAATACTATCTTTTATTTTTCTTAAATTCCATAGATGAAAATCATAAAAATGATTTTTAAAAAATAGTTAAGCCCCATAGCAGAGAGTTTTCTTGAACCAAGCAGCTTATAACTAAACAATGAAATTCTGACCTTAATTTTCAGGTATGACTGAGACAGATGAAGGGGAACAATAGGCAGAGGCAGAGAACTGAGACTCAATCCTAGTTCTAGCTTGATACTTAGTAACCAGAAGACTCTGGGTTGATCATATGATACCTCTGTCACTTATTATTATGTCAAAAAAAAAAACATAGATAGCTGGAGAGACAGCATGGAGGTAAGGCGTTTGCCTTACATCCAGAAGGATGTGGTAGTTCGAATCTCAGCATCCCATGTGGTCCCCCATGCCTGCCAGGGCGATTTCTGAGCAAATCCAGGAGTAACCCCTGAGCGCTGCTGGGTGTGACCCAAAAACCAAAAACCGAAACAAACAAAGAAACCATAGATCACAATTTGTATGGATAAAATTGTAAAGAGACAGACAGACAGACAGACAGACAGACAGACAGACAGACAGACAGAAAGAGAGGAAGAGGGAGAGAGAGAGAGTATTCATTGTCAAGTCCTAATTCCAATATGAATGCATTTGGAAATAGTTTGTACAAGGATAATCCAAATTAAATGAGTTCAGAAGACTGTGGTCTAAATCTATGTGCCTGGAGTCCTACAGAGATGAGAAACAGATACCAACAAGATATGAGGCCAAAAGAAAAAAAAAGTTGTTTAAGGTGTACATGAGACATAGGAAGAGGAAGAAAGAGGAAGGGGTTTGTCATCTCCAAACCAGAGAGCAAGACTATAGGAGAAAGCAAACCTGAAGTCAATTTGACCTTGATGTCAGTCCCCAAGATGGAGAAAAGTCATTTCTGTTGTTGAAGACACCAATCTGGAATGTTTTTTGTTTGTTTTGTTTTTATGACAACTCTAGAAACTTTATACATAATCTCTGTTGTAAAAATTTGGCAAGTCTAAATGAGAAAATATATGTGAAAGTCCTTTATAAGTGATTATATTTGCTCAACACACAAAAAGTCATTATCTCTTGGTAGGAATCAGAGAAGGAGGGCGTCTATTATGATGATGACAGAAAATATTACTCCATTTCATAATGGTCAATTGCTTTATGCAGCCAATTGTGCTGGATTTCTCAGCCTCATATTTGGAGTGTTTGGCAATAAATTATCACTTTAAGTTCCAAACAACTGGAAGGATAAACCTATGACCTTGAGTAATAGCGGGCAAAAACCCTGATGGTATCATTCAGTTTAAACTGACAGTCATTGCTGACAGCCCTGCAGTGAGTCATGACTTGTTATCTTTTAAAAGGTTACAGATGTCTACAAATTTAAGAATATAAATTATTAGTTGCACTTTGCATATAGTCTATCTGGATAAAACAACTACTCCTAGCAACAACTTTGAGGAGATACTGCTATTTTTCCTCAAGTTTTGAGGCTGAAGTTGGTAAGCAGAAAAACTGGGTGGGTCCCAGACATTCTTCTTTCCCTACAGTCACAACCTAATTTCTCCTTTTAGTTATCACATTGTTCAACAAAGCCAGAATTGGAAACAAATGTATTTTAAAAATATATAATATAAAATATATGTACTATATATTTTATAAACCTGGGTTATGGTCAGAGAGAGATCAAAGGGCAGGTTTCATGCTTTACATAAGCAGGGGTCTATCCCTAGCACAATAGACTCCCCTATGTATCTTCTTGAGGGACTCCTAACTACAGAACCAGGAGCAGTACCCTAGCACCAGCAGGCATGCTCTCCTTAAATCTTTTTTTGTTTTTGTTTTTGTTTTTTATTTTGGGCCACACCCGGCGATGCTCAGGGGTTACTCCTGGCTGTCTGCTCAGAAATAGCTCCTGGCAGGTACGGGGACCATATGGGACACCGGGATTCGAACCAACCACCTTTGGTCCTGGATCAGCTGCTTGCAAGGCAAACGCCGCTGTGCTATCTCTCTGGGCCCAAATCTTAATCAATGATATTATCCATTATCTTCAAGTATTTCTAAGTTCGTGCACACTTATATATGGGCACAAGAAACAAATGTATATATGTTTCTATTATAAAACAGAAACTTGGGACAGTGGGTAGGGCACTTGCTAAACAAACTAAAGCTTTTATTCCATTTGAATTAAATTTATTTCATTTGAATTAACTGTAATTATTAAAATTAAAATAAATTAAATTCCATTTGAATTAAATATGTGCATGGGTGATTTCCAACAAAAGCTAGATATCAAAATACAAGCTAAGAGTACCTAAGAGGGCAGACATTTGGGGGCTTCCCCGGGCTTGCTTCACCCTGGGAACTTTGATCTTCTCTGGCATTCATCCCCTGATGGCTTGCCTCAGCTGAGGTGAGTGTTTCCGGGCCGGAGTTGTGGATAAAGCTGACTTTGCTGGCCCCCTTAAGCCCACCTATAAGGGGTAGAAGCAGAGGAGTGCCCCGCTCCACTTCACTTCGCGGCCACGCACTCCACCTAGCCAATTAATACCACCACACACATAAAATAATCCACAGCATAAGCGTGACAATGGGAAAACTCCGCAGACCAACTTCAGCCATAGAGAATGAAGATGGGGGCCCGGAGAGATAGCACAGCGGCATTTGCCTTGCAAACAGCCGATCCAGGACCAAAGGTGGTTGGTTCGAATCCTGGTGTCCCATATGGTCCCCCGTGCCTGCCAGGAGCTATTTCTGAGCAGACAGCCAGGAGTCACCCCTGAGCACCGCCGGGTGTGGCCCAAAAACCAAAAAATAAAAATAAAAATAAAAAAAAGGAAGAAAAAAAAAGGAGAATGAAGATGGAAACTCTGATGACCCAACAATGGCCAACCACCTAAGCAGTCTTTCAGAAATGGAGTTTAGAGAAGAAATATGGAGGTTGTTCACAGAACTCAAAGAAAGTATAAATCAGAACACTAATAAAAATCAAGAGAATATGAAGATAAAAATCAGAAAACTCCAAACTGAAATATCAGGCCCAATAACAGGTCTGAAAAACTCAGTAGACGAATTGAAGAACATAATGGATGAGCTTTCCAACAGGTTAAAAGCAGCTGAGGATAGAATTAGTGCACTGGAAGATGAGATGCATAACAACTTTACACAGCAGAAGAGATTGGAAAAAAGCCTTAAATTAAAGGATCAGACAATGGAAAAGTTACTCAAAGAATATGAGCAGATGAAAATAGAAGTCTTTGATAAGCTCAACAGAAACAACTTTAGAATCATTGGAGTCCCAAAGACCCAAGAAGAAAATCTCCAGGAAGAATCTATAGTCAAGAACATCATCACAGAGAAACTACCAGAGCTAAAGAAAACATGTGACCAAATCCTGCATGCCCAAAGAGTACCAGCTAAAAAAGACCCCAGGAGAAACACCCCAAGACACATCCTAGTCACAATGATGAATCCCACAGATAGAGATAGAATACTGCAAGTAGCAAGATTGAAAAGGAAAATTACATTCCAGGGAGCATCCTTGAAATTTACAGCAGACCTGTCACCAGAAACACTCAAGGCCAGAAGGCAGTGGTGGGATATAGTGACAAAACTCAATGAAATAAATGCTTCACCAAGAATACTGCACCCAGCAAAACTCACTTTCAGGTTTGAAGGAAGTATACATGGCTTCACAGATAAACAACAGCTCAAAAACTTTACAAAATCAAAACCAGCCTTAAAAAAAAAACTGAAAGATCTATTCTAAAGACAAGACAGAACAAAAAAACACACCAAACTTCTACACAAAGATGGCAATAAATCCCATGAAAATTATTTCTCTCAATGTCAATGGACTAAATGCACCCATTAAGAGGCACAGAGTGGTGAAATGGATCAAAAAACTGAATCCAACATTCTGCTGCCTACAAGAAACACACCTGAATAGTCAGAATAAACATAGACTCAAAATTAAAGGCTGGAGGAAAATCATTCAAGCAAACAACACTCTTAAAAAAGCGGGGGTGCACTATTTATCGCAGCACTCAGTATAATAGCCAAGTCTTGGAACCAACCGCCATGTCCAACAACAGATGAATGGATCATTAAGATGTGGTATCTGGGCCCGGAGAGATAGCACAGTGGCGTTTGCCTTGCAAGCAGCCGATCCAGGACCAAAGGTAGTTGGTTTGAATCCCGGTGTCCCATATGGTCCCTCGTGCCTGCCAGGAGCTATTTCTGAGCAGACAGCCAGGAGTAACCTGAGCACCGCCGTGTGTGGCCCAAAACAAACAAACAAAAAAAAAAAAAGATGTGGTATCTATACACAATGGAATATTACATGGCAGTCAGAACGAAACAATCACAGACTTTGCAGCAACGTGGATGGACCTAGATCATGTTATGTTAAACAAAGTAAGTCAGAAGACAAAAGATAAACACAGAATGGTAGCACCATTCTGAAGCACCTAGAACATACACAAACAAACACAACTAATACTTAACAATCAAATAACAGGGTCTAACAGGGTAGAAACTCCAAACACTGTAATAGTCAACATATACTTAGGAACAGTGACCAAAATACATGAAAAAGGAATAATACAAACTCTTGACTAGTCATTATACCACAAAGAAAACAGCAACACCAGAAACAGCAGCATAGAGAGAACAGGTATGTAATCAACATTCTACAACAAAGGCCCACAATAATCCCTTAGAGATCGTATATAGGAACACAGGTAAAGAATACCATGGGAAATCACTGACTCCAATGGAAACATCCCATAACACTACGTATTAATGCCTTTATCTTACTATATTTAAAATAACCTCTCAGCTTTTCTGTCCACAGTCGTTCTTAGATACAAAGGGCAGACAAGCTAAGATGGCAGCTCGGGATACCACACAAGATACCATACCTAGTTTGCACTACGAGATGGCCCCGAGAAAACTCTTTAACATACACTTTATCTCTAGGTTATACCTTCTTTTAGGAATGGAAGCATGTGACCAGTCAGACCACCGAAGCAGTAACTGCGATGTACAGATTTAAACTACAGGCTCTATTCATTGAACACATTCAAGCAAACTAGCATTCCCTTGCTAATCTCTCCTCTCTTCTCACCACTTTCTTTTTTATTTTTTTTCTTTTCTATTCTTTTCTTTACTTTTTTTTCTCTTCTCCCTTTCTTTCTAATGTATTTTCTCTTTTCTACCTTCCTACCCCTTCCATATACCTTACCCCTTCCCCCCCTCTGGAAATCCAACTATCCCTCCACCCCTCAATCCCATCCAGACCTCCCACCATATTAAAACTCTTCACCCTCAGTCCTTAATCTATTAGGCAACAAGATTGACCTCCTACCCCAACGAACCAGTACCAAGCACCCAAGCGAAGGGACACCCAGTCAAACCCACACCTCGTCTCCTGCAAGAAAAGGCAGCCAACTCCCCTGCGGACTCATGCTGCTCGGCCCTCCCTATCAACTTCCCCTAACATGGACTGTTACTTGAAACTGGACTTAGTCCCAAAAGTAGCCCCAATGTAAGATCTCTTCCAGGACCTCCCTGCTGCAAACCTTTTGCCAATCTGAAGAAGGTCAGGGGGTGTAATGGAAAGGTGCCTAGGAACCCACACACCACAAGAAAAACCCAAAAGACAATGGGAAAAACTGTACTTCCAACATAAGCATAATACCTGTATTACACCACCTCTTTACCTGCTTTTCCCAAAATGTAAGGTAGTCTATTGCATCACTTTGGTCCTTTAAATACTTCTCTATTTCGTTTTTTTTTTTTATTTTTTTTAAAAATGTATCTGTCCTACATATACATATGTGAGCACATATATTTTTATTCATATATATATATTATCTTTTTTGGGTATGTGACCTGTTTTTGTTTTCCCCTCTGTCCACCCCCAAATGCACCGACAATATAATGTAGCACCATTTCCCCCTGCAAAGGCACATTAAAAAAAAGGGGGAAATCTTACATACAAAAAAGAGCTCTTACCTACTAGAGATGGGAACACATAGTTGTTTACAAAACAGGGATATCTCCTACCTCGAAAATATGTCATGTGGAATCAACTTAGACATCAGGTGATTAGATACCATCCGTCCAGGCTTGAACCCTGGATCCCAGACATAGAAACGGCACAGTTCTCTACGACAGCTACAGGAAACAAATCCCATCCGGGACAGCCTTAATACGGCAGGGTCACCAACAAGTGCCAGATCCAATATGATATCCTGACAACGAGGAAAATGGGAACAACTTGACCTAAGAGCAGGTTACCCTACCTTACCAGCTAACAATAAGACAAAATCAGAAGACTTGTCACCCTTTGGTAGATCCAAAAGCCAAGAACGCAATTTAAAGATGGCTGGCTGCTAGAACCATGACCAGATGGTATACATCGTGGGACCAATAAAAAAGCCCTAGTCTAGGGTTTGAACTACGACCTGCACAATACTATGATCTCCAGTTCCAAAGGTCTAGCAGAGACAATTGTAACGGAATCTGGCTTCTGGAAGCACAAAGAAAGACGCTATCCTAAGTGCCATCCTAGGTACAGTGCAAAGACCAAGACCACCAACCACAGAAGATGGATTAAAATGACACTGAGGGAACAGAACTCCTGAACCACAAAGACTGACTTTATCATAAGTCCCAACCCTGGATCTGTGCAGATACTGAGATCTCTAGACACAGAGGTCTGTCCCAGGACAGAACAGAAGTCTTCCAAACATGACAAAAGCACCACTGGGAGACTAAATGATCCTGAACAGAGTCTATAGTTGATCCCATGACAATATACTCCAAGGACGAAGAAACCCCATAACTCTTAGGCCAAGTGAATTCCTTTTCAAATGACCCCAATATTTACTGTGCCAGGGCAGGAAGGAAAAAAAAAAAGCACAAAACATTGTTTATTTATATATATATTATTTTTTACCTTCATTTATTATTATTATTTTTATTTTTACTTACCTATCTATTTTTGGTCGATTTCTCTGTTTGGGTGTGGTTATTGAAGCTGTTGTCCCCAGTTATACCTATTTTATTCTCTTCTTTTCTTTTCTTTCTTTATGGGCTATGTCATGTTTCTTATCTCAAGACCAAGGGTTTTTTTTGTTGTTTGTTTTGTTTTGTTTTTCCTTTATTTGTTTGTTTGATTGTTTGTTGTGTTTTTTTTGTGTGTGGTGCTTATCATTATTGTTGGAGTCCTCACTGGATATTGGACACTTTTTTTTGTACTGATGGAATGTTTCATCTTCTTTTTCCCCTTCACCTCTCAAATCGATAATGAGAGTCTCTAGAAGGATTTCGCCCACTTTCAGAGTATTAGACTTTTACCCCAGTTTATTACTTTTCTCTTCTTCAAACAAAACCACGCAAATTGAACTAGCTAGTCCTGCCTCCCAATTAGAGGGGGAAATAAGGGAGGCACCTAGACAATCAGGTGCAAGACTACTATGTAGTAGGATAGGTACATAGGGGACCACATATTCTAGCAGCCCTGGGGGTGAGGGAAGAGGATACGGGAGATAGGACAAAAACAGAGGTGTAGGGAGGACAATTTGGTGATGGGAATCCCCCCTGATGTTATGTAAATATTTACCTAAAATATTATTGTCAACAATATGTAAGCCACTATGATCAAAATAAAAATTATATTTAAAAAAAGGCAGGGATGACCATACTAATATCAGATGACACAAACTTTATACTCAGAAAAGTTTTAAGGGACAATGATGGATATTATGTACTAATCAAGGGATTTGTACAGCAGGAAGAAATCACTCTCCTAAACATATACACACCTAATGAGGGACCAGCAAAGTACAATCGTTGACAAATCTGAAGAAGGATATAAATAACAACACAATAATTGTGGGAGACCTCAACACAGGCTTGTCAACACTTGATAGGTCAACCAAATGGAAACCCAACAAAAATATTGACCTAAAGAAAGAAATGGAAGAAAGAGGCCTAGTAGATATATCTACAACACTCCATCCTCAGAAACCTGGATACACATTCTTTTCCAATGTACATGGGTCATTCTCTAGGATAGACCACGTGCTGGCACATAAAACATACCTCCATAAAATCAAAAAGATAGAAATTTTGCAGGCTACCTTTGCTGACCACAAGGCTCTGAAATTAGATGTGAACTACAAAGGCACACAGAAGAAAAAAATTAACACCTGGAAATTAAACAGCCTACTACTGAACAACCAGTGGGTCTGAGATGAAATCAAAGAAGAAATCAAAAATTTCCTGGAAACAAACGACAATGAAAACACAAACTATCAGAACCTATGGGATACAGCAAAAGCGGTACTGAGAGAAAAATGTATACCTTTGCAAGCACACATCAGGAAGGAAGAAGGAGCATACATGAATAGCTTAATGATGCAGCTTATAATATTAGAAAATTATCAACAAAAGAAACTAAAAATAGGGAGACAGAAGAAAATAACAAAGCTGAGAGCAGAAATCAATGAAATGGAAACCCAAAAAACAATCCGAAAGAGCAACAAAAGCAGAAGTTGGTTCTTTGAAAAAATAAACAAGATTGATAGACTATTGGCAAAACTCACAAAGCAAAAGAGAGAGTGAAACTTGATAACGCGTATTAGAAATGAAAAGGGGTAGATCACTACAGATACTGCAAAGATTCAAAGGGTATTCGAGAATACTTTGAGAAACTCTTTGCCATTAAATATGAGAACCTGGACAAAATGGATAAATTTTTGAACTCATATAACCTTCCACGGTTGAATAAAGAAGATGTAGCATATCTAAACACCCCCATCACTATTGAGGAAATTAAAACTGTAATCAAAACAAAAGCCCAGGCCCTGATGGATTCATGAATGAATTCTTTCAAACCTTTCAAGAGGAACTACTACCAATCCTGGCCAGGCTCTTTTATGAAATCGAAAAAACAGGAACACTTCCAAATAGCTTTTATGAAGCCAACATCACCTTAATACCAAAACCTGATAGAGATGCTGCCAAAAAAGAAAATTACAGACCAATATCCCTGATGAACACAGATGCAAAGATCCTCAACAAAATCCTGGCGAACAGGATCCAGTGCCTCATCAAGAAGATCATTCACTGGGGGCCGGAGAGATAGCACAGCTGTAAGGTGTTTGCCTTAGACGCAGAAGGACCATGGTTTGAATCCCGGCATCCCACATGATCCCCCGAGCCTGCCAGGAGCGATTTCTGAGCACGAATCCAGGAGTAACCCCTGAGTGCTGCCTGGTGTGACCCCAAAAAAAAAAGAAAAACAAGAAGCAAAAAAAGAAGAAAAAAAAAAGAAGAAGATCATTCACTTTGATCAAGTAGGTTTCATCCAAGGAATGCAAGGCTGGTTTAACATCCGTAAATCTATCAACATAATACACAACATAAACAACAAGAAAAATAAAAATCACATGGTCATATCAATAGATGCAGAAAAAGCATTTGATAAGGTTCAACACCCATTCTTGATTAAAACTCTCAGCAAGATAGGAATAAAAGGAACCTTTCTCAATATAGTTAAAGCCATCTACCACAAGCCAATGGCAAATATTATCCTCAATGGAGATAAACTAAAAACCTTCTCTCTAAATTCTCGTACAAGACACCTATTCAACATAACATAACACTCCTATTCAACATAATACTGGAATTACTGGCTATAGCGATTAGGCAAGAAAAAGATATCAAGGGAATTCAGATAGAAAAGGAAGAAGTCAAGCTCTCACTGTTTGCAGATGACATGATACTCTACTTAGAAAACCCTAAAGACTCTACCAAAAAGCTTCTAGAAATAATAGATTCATATAGCAAAGTGGCAGGCTACAAAATTAACACACAAAAATCAATGGCCTTTTTATACACTAATAATGATAGGGAAGAAACGGACATTAAGAGAACAATCCCATTCACATTAGTGCCACACAAACTCAAATATCTTGGAGTCAACCTGACTAAAGATGTGAAGGATCTATACAAAGAAAACTATAAAACACTGCTCCAAGAAATAAGAGAGGACACGCCGAAATGGAAACACATACCTTGCTCATGGATTGGCTGGATCAACATAATTAAATTGGCAATACTTCCAAAAGCATTGTACATATTTAACGTGATTCCTCTAAAGATACCCATGACATTCTTCAAAGAAGTGGGTCAAACACTTCTGAAATTCATTTGGAACAATAAAAAACCTCGAATAGCTAAAGCACTCCTTGGGAAAAGAAATATAGGAGGCATTACTTTCCCCAATTTTAAGCTGTATTACAAAGCAATAGTTATAAAAACAGCATGGTATTGGAATAAAGACAGACCCTCAGATCAGTGGAATAGGCTTGAGTACTCAGAGAAGGTTCCTCAGACATATAACCACCTAGTTTTTGATAAAGGAGCAAGAAATCCTGAATGGAGCAAGGAAAGCCTATTTAACAAGTGGTGTTGGCACAACTGGTTAGCCACTTGCAAAAAAGCGAACTCAGACCCCCAGCTAACACCATGTACAAAGGTAAAATCCAAAAGGATTAAAAGGATTAAATTAAAAAGGATTAAAGACCTTGATATCAAATCTGAAACTATAAGGTATACAGAACAACATGTATGTGAAACACTCCAGGACATTGAGACTAAAGGCATCTTTAAGGAGGAGACAGCACTTTCCAAATAAGTGGAAGCAAAGATAAACAGATGAGACTATATTAAGCTGAGAAGCTTCTGCATCTCAAAGGAAATAGTGCCCAGAATACAAAGGCCACTCACTGAGTGGGAGAAACTATTCACCCAATACTTATCAGATAAAGGACCAATATCCAAAATTTACAAGGTACTGACAGAACTATACAAGAAAAAAACAACTAACCCCATCAAAAAATGGGGAGAAGAAATGAACAGACACTTTGACAAAGAAGAAAGGCAAATGGCCAAAAGGCACATGAAAAGATGCTCAACATCACTAATCGTCAGGGAGATGCAAATCAAAACTACTATGAGGTACCACCTCACACCACTGAGATTGGCACACATCACAAAAAAGGAAAACAAGCAGTGCTGGTGGGGATGTGGATAGAAAGGAACTCTTTTTCACTGCTGGTGGGAATGCCGTCTAGTACAACCTTTATGGAAAGTGATATGGAGATTCCTTCACAAACTGGAAATTGAGCTTCCATACGATCCAGCTATACCACTCCTAGGAATATACCCGAGGAACACAAAAATACAATACAAAAATCCCTTCCTTATACCTATATTCATTGCAGCGCTATTTACAATAGCCAGACTCTGGAAACAACCAAGATGCCCTTCAACAGATGAGTGGCTAAAGAAACCGTGGTACATATACACAATGGAATACTATGCAGCCGTCAGGAGAGATGAAGTAATGAAATTTTCCTATACATGGATGTACATGGAATCTATTATGCTGAGTGAAATAAGTCAGAGAAAGAGAGAAAGATGCAGAATGGTTTTACTCATCTATGGGCTTTAAGAAAAATGAAAGACATTTTTAACAGTATCTCAGAGACAAGAGAGATGAGGGCTGGTAGGTGCAGCTCATGACAGGAAGCTCATCACATAGAGCTGGAGAGATAACTAAACTGAAAACTATCATAACAATGAATGAGGGAAATAGAAAGCCTGTCTCGAGTACAGGTGTGGGGGCGTGGGGAGGAGGGAGATCTGGGAATTGCTGTTGCACTGGTGAAGGGGGGTGTTCTTTACATGACTGTAATCATACAACTATTATCATATTTATAATCATTGTTTTAAATAAAGATAATTATAAAAAAAGAGTCCCTAAGGAAAGTTATGTCTTTTTTTCCACTATATTTTAACTTCCTATCAATACACAACATATAATACCTTCTATTCATTACTCTTGCTCTACTCCAATTCTCCTATAAAGGTCCAAAACTTGATATAGATGGATGTTGTAAAAAAGATGAGGCCTTCAAAAAATTTAAACAAGAGATTATATAATTAAAAATTGCCACAAAAATAGCAAAAATAAGGGCTAGAGTAATAGTACAATGGGTAGGGAATTTGCCTTGCAAGCTGTCAACCAGGGTTCATTCCCTGGCATCTCATATGGACCTTGAGCATCACCAGAAATGACCCCTGAGCCACAGAGCTAGGAGTAACCCCTGAACACGACTGGTGTGAACTAAAAATAAACTAAATAAAATAGTAAAAAACATTTCTAAAGCATTTGAAAGTATTTCTTAATGTCTATTTGAAGGATTTTAAGTCTGTTAAACACCCACAAGTCTGACTTCCTTTGTCTTACTCATTTCTTTCATGGTCTATACTTGACTGGAAATTTCTACAATATAGTCCACTTACTGGGAGGAAATTGACTAGTGTCACATGAGATGTTAGGCCATTCCATTTTTTTCTCTGCTAGCTGTGTGCTGTCATTATTTAAACATGTTCAAGGGTTGGAGATATGGTATAAAGGCAGTAAATGCCTTTTGTGTAGTAGACCTGAGTTTAATCCTTAATACCTTATGTTACCCCATCCACACAGGATCTATCTCCCCCACCATGACTACCATGAACAAAATGTGTATATCTAGCTCATCTTTTAAAGCATTCTCAACCGCATTTCCATCCACCCTTTGCTCACTGCTTCCATCCCTTACAAATAGGAGAGGTTCCTGTGCTCATTGATTTCATTTTCTCTCCCATTTCCCTCCTCAAAAGGAGGGATACTGTTTGTTATTCACATGCTTCTTTATTCCTGTCACTCACATAGTCTTTTGAGCAAAGCTGCTCACTTGTCTTGCTTGTAAGAGGACCTAAGTTTGATATCTAGTACAGTAAAAGGAAAACAGAAGTTCTGAGAAAGGACTTCCCTGACTCTTTTTCTTTCCCCATAGACTCACTTTCCCTCTTTCCTCCTTAGGTATCCCTGGTAGCCTGGACTTTTATAGCTGTTGTGTTTTCATCATTTTAATCTCCCTCTTTGTGTTCTGCTAAGTCCCAAAGTCATCAACAGCATCCAATGTTTTTCTTAGAAATCTGGGAAGTCATACAGAAATCTCTCTCTGGAAAAATCTCCCCCATAAACACAAGTCTAGTCTTTTCCTGTATTTTTTTGACAGCAAATTACCACAATATACTTGGGCTTCAATAAATAAAATGCCCATTCAACTTTTCATGTGAACATGAAAACATTCAATGTATGCATGTTTTCTGACTCGTCCTTCTGGTTCCTAAGTCTAATAAAACACCACAGTCCATTATCTCTGCTCCCAAGGGCCTTGAATCCTTTGCCTTCTCTCTAATCCTGCTCTTATGCAGTTCAATCTTTTTATTTTTGTCTTAGGGGAAGGCAAGAACCTCTTGCTACCCGTTATTCCAAACTCTGGTCTTGGCTGCTATTTACAGTCTTCACACTGATGCCAAGTCTAATTATAGCAATTAATTAAAATTCCTCAGATGGTTTCCCCACAGTCAGAGTAACATCGTCTCAAATTTCAAAAACAGTGCACCTAGTATGAAAGACCCAACGGTTGAGTGATTCTTTGACCAATCTCTTAGCTGGACATCCCCAGTTTCCCAAATCCCTCCATGATTTAGCCACTGCAATTCATACTTCATTTTTAGAGATAGTTCTCTTTTCCACTTCTTGGTACCTACCTCCAGTATAAAAAAAAAGACATTTGCACACCATTATATTTTAACATTTAGCACAAAAGCCTCATGAAACATGGAGTCAACTGAAATATCCAATGAAAGGTGAGTGGATAATGAAGCTGTGGTAAAAAATACACAGTGGATAGGGCCACAGTGGTAGCACAGCAGTAGGTTGTTTTCCTGGCACATAGCTGACCCAAGACGGACCCAGGTTTGATCCCCAGCATTCCATATGGTCCCCCAAGCCAGGAGTGATTTCTGAGCACAGAACCAGGAGTAGCCCCTGTGCACCAGGTGTGGCCCAAAAACAAACAAACAAAAAAATACATAGTGGAATGTATATTTTTACTGCAAGGACCCATGAAGGCATGCAATTTGCTTTAACTTAGATATTAAATAGAGGATATTATAGTGTTTTTTTTAAAAAAGCTAAAAGACCAACATTTAAGAAAAAATAAATAAATAAATTTAAGAGAGAAAAAGAAAAAAAAAAGAACTAAAATGAGTTAGCGAAGTTTTTAAAGGACCAAAGTGGTGCAAAAGACTACCTTACATTTGGGGGAGAGCAGGTAACGAGGTGGTGTATTACAGGTCTTATGCCTATGTTGGAAGTACAGTTTTTCCCATTGTCTTTTGGGTTTTTCTTGTGATGTGTGGGTTCCCAGGCATCTTCCTATCACACCCCCTGACCTTCTTCAGGTTGGTAAAAATTTGCGGCAGGGAGGTCTTGGAAGAGTTCTTGCATTGGGGATACTTTTGGACCTAGGTCCGGTTTCAAGAAACAGTCCACGTTAGGGGGAGTTGGTAGGGAGGGCCTCGCAGCATGAGTCCGCAGGGGAGTTGGCTGTCTTTTCTTGCCCGGGACAAGGTGTGGGTTTGACTGGGTGTCCCTTCTCTTGGGTGCTGGGTACTGGTTCGTTGGGGATGGAGGTCGATCTTGTTGCCTAATAGATTAAGGACTGAGGGTGAAGTGTTTTAATATAGAGGGAGGTCTGGATGGGATTGAGGGGTGGAGGGATAGTTGGGTTTCCAGAGGGGGGAAAGGGTAAGGTGTATGGAAGGGGTAGGGAGGGAGAAAAGAGAAAAATACATTAGAAAGAAAGGGATAAGAGAAAGGATAGAAAGTAAAGAAAAGAATAGAAAAGAAAAAAATAACCAAGAAAGTGGTGAGAAGAGAGGAGAAAATAGCAAGGGAATGCTGGTTTGCTTGAATGTGTTCAGTGAATAGAGCATGTAGTTTGGGTCTGTACATCGCTGTTACTGCTTCGGTGGTCTGACTGGTCACGTGCTTGAAACCCTAAAAGAAGGTAAACCTAGAGATAAAGTGTATGTTAAAGAGTTTTCTCAGGGCCATCTCGTAGTGCAAACTGGGTATGGTATCTCGTGTGGTATCCCGAGTTGCCATCTTAGCTTGTCCGCCCTTTGTATCCAAGAACGCCTGTGGACAGAAAAGCTGAGAGGTTATTTTAAATATAGTAAGATAGAGGCATTAATACGTAGTTTTATGGGATGTTTCCATTGGAGTCAGTGGTTTGCCTTGGTATTCTTTACCTGTGTTCCTGTATACGATCTCTACAGGATTATTATGGGCCATTATTGTAGAAGGTTGATTACGTACCTGTTCTCTCTATGCTGCTATTCTGGTGTTGCTGTTTTCTTTGTGGTATAATGTGTAGTCGAGAGTTTGTGTTGTTCCTTTTTCATGTGTTTTGGGCACTGTTCCCAGGTATATGTTGACTATTACAGTGATTGGAGTTTCTACCCTGTTAGACCCTGTTATTTGATTGTTAAGTATTAGTTGTGATTGAGATGTATGTTCTATGTGCTTCAGAATAGTGCTACCATTCTGTGTTTATCTTTTGTCTTCTGACTTACTTCGTTTAACATAACATGATCTAAGTCCATCCACGTTGCTGCAAAATCTGTGATTGTATCATTTCTGACTGCCATGTAATATTCCATTGTGTATAGATACCACATCTTAATGATCCATTCATCTGTTGTTGGACATCGCGGTTGGTTCCAAGATTTAGCTATTATACTGAGTGCTGCGATAAATAGTGGGGTGCACACGTATTTTGGAATGAATGTTCTTCCAATTTGGGGGTATATACCTAGGAGTGCAATTGCTGGGTCAAAAGGGAGCTCAATTCTGAGTTCTTTGAGTACTCTCCAGACTGTTCTCCATAGATGTTGGACTAGGGGGCATTCCCACCAGCAGTGGATGAGAGTTCCCTTCATACCGCATCCACGCCAACAAAGATTGTTCTCAGTATTTTTGGTGTGAGCCATCCTCACTGGTGTAAGGTGGTATCTCATTGTTGTCTTGATTTGGATCTCTCTGATGATGAGTGAAGGTGAGCATGTTTTCATGTGTTTGTTAGCCATCCTTCTGTCATCCTCAGAGAAGTGTCTATTCATTTCTTCTCCCCATTTTTTATGGCTTTATTTGGTTTTGAGGGGCTCAGTTTTCTGAGTGCTTTGTAAGTTCTAGATATCAGCCCTTTATCTGATATGTCTAGTGAAAAGATTTTTTCCCATTCTGTTAACTGTCTTCTTGCATTAAGTAAGGTTTCTTTCGCCATGCAGAAGCTTTTTAGTTTGATGCAGTCCCATTTGTTTATGTTTGCTGCTAAGGTTCTTGCCATTGGTGCTCCATTCTCGAAGACCTTTATGATATATAGGTCTTCGAGTGTTCTCCCTATTTTATTCTCAATAAACTTTATAGATTTGGGTCTGATTTCAAGGTCTTTGATCCATTTTGAGTTGACTTTTGTATGAGGAGTGAGGTATGGGTTGATTTTCACTTTCGTACATGTGGTTTTCCAGTTGTGCCAACACCATTTGTTGAATAGGCTTTCTTTGTTCCATTTCAGATTCTTGCCTCTTTTATCAAATATTAGTTGGCTGTATATCTGGGGGTTTATGTCTGGGAATTCTGTCCTGACCCACTGGTCTGAGGTCCTGTCTCTGTTCCAGTACCATGCTGTTTTGATTACTATGGCTTTATAGTATAGTTTCAAGTTAGGTAAGGAGATTCCACCCAGCTTCTTGTTTTTCAGTATGTGTTTGGCTATCCTGGTCCTATATATACATTTGCGAGCACATACATTTTTATTTATTTTATTTTATTATTATTATTTTTTATCATTTTTGGATATGTGACCTGTGTCTGTTATCCCCTCTGGCCACCCCCAATCACACCGACAATACAACGTAGCTCCACCTCCCCCTGCAAAGACACACTAAATAATGGGGAAATCTTACATATAAAAAAAAAAAGAGCTCTTATCTACTAGAGATAGGAACTCATAGTTGTTTACAATACAGGGGTATCTCCTACCTTGAAAATATGTCATGTGGAATCACTTAGATCTCAGATGATTAGATGCCATTCATCCAGCCTTGAACCCTGGATCCCATACATAGAATCGGCACAGCTCTTCACAACAGCAGCAGGAAACAAACTCCATCCGGGACAGCCTTAATACTGCGGGGTCAACAACAAGGGCCAGCTCTAACATGATATCCTGACAAAGAGGAAAATGTGAACAACTTGACCTTAGAGCAGATTAGCCTACCTTACCAGCTAACGTCAAGACAAAACCAGAAGACTCGGCACCCTTTGGTAGGTCCAAAAGCCAAGATCGTGACTTACAGATGACTGGCTACTAGAACCATGACCAAACAGTATACATCTTGGGACCAATAAAAAAGCCCTAGTTTAGGGATTGAACTATGACTTGCACAATAAGCATGATCCCCAGTCCCAAAGGTCTGACAGAGACAACTGCAACAGAATGGGCCTTCTGGAAGCACAAAGTAAGACGCTAACCTAGGTGCCATCCTAGGTTCAGTGCAAAGACCAAGGTCACCAACCACAGAAGATGGACTAAAACGACACTGAGGTAACAGAACCTCTAGAACCACAAAGGCTGACTTCACCATAAGTCCTACCTCAGGATCTGTGCAGATACTGAGACCTCTAAACACAGAGCTCTGAGTGTATCACCCTGGACAGAACAGAAGTCTTCCACACACCAAAAAACACCACCGGGAGAATAAATGATCCTGAGCAAAGTCTAGAGCTGATCCCATGACAGTATACTCCAAGGACGGAGAAACCCCATATTTCTTAGGCCATGTGAATTCCTTTTCGAATGACCCCAATATTTACTGTGCCAGGGCAGGAGGGGAAAAAACAAAAATGCAAAAAGCACAAAACCTTGATATTTTATATATACACACACACACATATATATATATATATATATCTTTTACCTTCATTTATTATTGTTATTATTATTTTTATTTACCTATCTATTTTGGTCGATTTCTCTGTTTGGGTGTGATTATTGAAATCGTTGTCCCCAATTATACTTATTTTTTTCTATTCTTTTCTTTTCCTTCGTTATGTGCTATGCCATGTTTCTTATTTCAAGACCATGGCGTGCTTTTGGTTTGTTTGTTTGTTTTTGTTTTGTCTTTTGTTTTTTTTGTTTTGCTTTGTTTTTCGTCTGTTTTTTGTGGTGCTTATCGATATAGCTGGAGTCCTCACTGGATAATTGACACTTTTTTTGGTACTGGTGGAGTGTTTCACCTTCTTTCTCTCCTTCATTTCCCAAATCGATGATGAGAGCCTCTAGAAGGATTCCACCCATTTTGGGAGTATTAGACTCCTACCCCAGTTTATTTACCTCCTCCTTTTCAGGCAAAACCACGCAACTTGAACTAGCTAGTCCTGCCTACAGTTAGAGGGGGAGATAAGGGAGGCATAAAGACCAAACAGGTGCAAGACTACTAAGTAGGGGTTGGATACAGAGGGGACCACATATTCTAGCCGCCCTGGGGGTGAGGGAAGAGGAAATGGGAGGTAGGACAAAAACGGAGGGGTAGGGAGGGCAATTTGGGGATGGGAATCCCCCCTGATTTTATGTAAATATGTACCTAAAATGTTATTGTCAACAATTTGTAAGACACTATGATCAAAATAAAAATTATATTAAAAAAAAAGAAAAAAAAAAGAAAAAAAAAAGCTAAAAGAATAAAAGCAGGGCCCGGAGAGATAGCACAGCAGCGTTTGCCTTGCAATCAGCCGATCCAGGACCAAAGGTGGTTGGTTTGAATCCCGGTGTCCCATATGGTCCCCCGTGCCTGCCAGGAGCTATTTCTGAGCAGACAGCCAGGAGTAACCCCTGAACATCGCCAGGTGTGGCCCAAATACCAAAAAAAAAAAAAAAAAAAGAGTAAAAGCAAACACTGGACAATTTCAGCATCTGTGGCATATAACATGAATTCAGGCATCAAAGTGGAATATCAAGGTTTCCATGGTCCCTAAATTATAGAACAAGGAAGGAAAAAACTGAGAGTGGGGAAGAAGAAGTAGTCGGGAGGTAAGAAGACATAGAAGGCAGGGTCTTAGGGTTCATTTGGGGGTTGTAGGGGTCTGATATATCTACATATGTAACTCACAGAGCCACCACTGAATGCCTGAGAGCCATACTACAGCAACTAAACTTAAAAATGTTTATCTCTGGGGGGCAGAGACATAGCATGGAGGTAAGGTGTTTGTCTTTCATGCAGAAGGACAGTGGTTCGAATCCAGGCATCCCATAGGGTCCCCCAAGCCTGCCAGGAGTGATTTCTGAGTATAGAGCCAGGAGTAACCCCTGAGCGCTGCTGGGTGTGACCCAAGAACAAAAACAAAATAATAATAATAATAATAATAATAATAATAATAATAATAATAATAATAATAATAATAATGTTTGTCTCTGTCAAAGAGGAAGGCTGGGAAGTGAGGAGGAACCTGGTGGTTGGTGTGGGAACTTACCTAAAATTCAACAAATAACTGTGTCACTCATGGTGCTTTAATTAAAAAGTGAAATAGCTCTCTCTTTAAATTGTGCCTTTCCACATACTGTTTTTTTGTCTGGATTGCCCTTTGTGCTAACCGCTTCATTTGCCCAAGTCTTACAAAACTCTGTGCAAGAGTCGTGGCTTCTTGGAACTTTTCCAAGAGAATTCCCAGTTTTTCTTGTCTGTTCCTCTGATGCTCTGAGCACCAGTCAGTCATCATCTCTTTCTACACTGATCCATGTGCTAAGGTTGTTTGTTTGTTTGTTTTTCCTCTGTTTTGAAGACAAATAGTGTATCTCCCATGTTGAATATTTTTCTTCATGCTTTCTCCAGATTTTGAAAGCCAGACTTCCCACTGTCTGCTTGCCAACAACAGAAGTTGGAGGTTGTAGAAAAGCTCTGACCTCACCTAAGGGAGTAAAAAACAATCATCTTGGGATATGTGGATTGTTGAAATACTGAGAGTGTTAGATTAAAATCAGAGTAAGTGGAGGGAGGGTGATAGCACAGTGAGTAAGGCATTTGCTTTGCACTAGGCTGACTCAAGTTCAATCCTGGCATCTCATTTGGTCCCCTGAGTCTTTCAGGAGTGATTTCTGAGTGCAAAGCTAGGAGTAACCCCCTGAGTGCTGCTACTGCCAGATGTGGTCCCAAAACAAACAAAAAGAGACACTACATGTGGCTGACCCATTTATCCCAGGTTATCACAGGGTCATGAGATGCAGCACTGTAGGCCTGCAGCCCTGCAGCCCTGCTGGGTATGAACCAAAGTATCTCCTACACAGCACAGAGGCTATATCAGCAGCACAGTCTCAAGCCACTGTATGGAATTGTTGGCCTGGTTGGTTGAAAATTACTGAGATGCTCGGTCCCTTCCTCCCCACCTTCTGAGCCTTACCACTGACCAAAAAAAGGGAAGGGAGAGTAAGGGGCTGAAAAAAACTGACAGAGAAGGGGGGGGCATTAAAAAGATACAGAAGAGGGGCTGGAGCAGCGGCACAAACGGTTCAAGGGTTACTCTAGTCTCTGCACTCAGAAATCACTCCTGGCAGTGCTTGAGGGATCAAGGATGCTGGGGATCCAACCCAGGTTGGCAATATGCAAGGCAAGTGCCTGCCCACTGTGCTATTTCTCCAGGCCCCCAAATGTCTACATCTTGTGTCATAGTCACTACTTAACCCTCCTTATAATCCTTCTACTTCTACAATTTATTTTCTACTACTTATTCTTTTATTTCTTATTTTTAAGGAAATAAAATACAAAGAGCCAATGTGACTTAAAAACTAAAGAATCATCCAGCTTGGGGTCTGAGGGTTAGCACAGAGGTAGGGTATTGGCCTTGCATGCGACAGATCCAAGATGGACCTAGGCTCGATCCCTGGCATCGTCCCATGTGGTCCCCCAA
Organism: Suncus etruscus; assembly: GCF_024139225.1. NCBI lineage: Eukaryota > Metazoa > Chordata > Mammalia > Eulipotyphla > Soricidae > Suncus > Suncus etruscus. The sequence goes on along the minus strand of NC_064853.1, from coordinate 128,038,135 downwards.
TGCAAGAAGCGATTTCTGAGTGCATAGCCAGGAGTAACCCCGACCAGTTGTGGTCCAAAAACAAACAAACAAACAAAAAAATAAGAATCATCCAGCTAGTTAAGTAGCCCATGACTTAAAGTGTTCATTTTATTCCAAAACTCATGTACACATTATTGTAAAAGTATTTTTAAATCAATTTACTGTTTATATAGTCTGGATTTTACACTCTTACTTGCTACATCATTTAAATTCAGGGAAGACCAGCTTTTTTCTCCATTGGAGCCCTCCTTTGTAAAATTGACCCCACTTAATCATTCAGAGGAAGTATACTTTTCTTCCCAGCTTCCTCTTATAGCTTTGCTCTCATTTCAGGGCTCAGTTCTTTAGAGTTTGCACTGGGCAAGGCAGACAGCTCAGATGCCAGCCAATCTTTCAGAGTTTCACTTGCTCAAAACCTACTTATTGAGCTGGAAATCATGATTAAGCCAGAAGAACAGACATCCATTGGCAGTGGATGAAAAGTGACGAGTGTTTACAACTTTGCTTAGAGATGTTCACAGAGATCCAGTTCGTTCACAGTAAAAATGGAGAATTGGGGACTGGAGCAATATCACAGACACAGGTCATTTGCCTTGCATGTGGCTGAAAGGAATTCCATCCCCAGTATCCCTTATAGACCTGAGCACTGCTAGGAGTAATTTCTGAGGGTAAAGACAGGAGTAACCTCAGAGCACCACCAGGTGCAGTCCCCCCAAACAAAACAATATAAGGGTTTATAAAAACAGAGAACACTGTTTGCATTAAGAGGAGGGAGTGGGCCCGGAGAGATAGCACAGCGGCGTTTGCCTTGCAAGCAGCCGATCCAGGACCAAAGGTGGTTGGTTCGAATCCCGGTGTCCCATATGGTCCCCCGTGCCTGCCAGGAGCTATTTCTGAGCAGACAGCCAGGAGTAACCCCAGAGCATCACCGGGTGTGGCCCCAAAACCAAAAAAAAAAAAAAAAAAAGATGAGGGAGTGTTCAAGATTTTTAAATCACTGAAACTTCCTCTCCACCATGCCTTTTAACTACTGTCAACATCTTTGCCTTTAAACCACGGAGAAGTTTCTGACTTTTCCCATTTCGACTTGCTTAAGAATGAGTTTCAGAAAACTAATTCTACCTCGGACTGGAGGGACAGGATAGCAGGTGGGTGTTTGCCTTGCAAGCAACTGACACTGGTTTGTTCCCTGGAATCCCAGATGGTCTCCTGAGACCTAATTCCTGATTGCTGAGCCAGAAATAACTCCTGAGCCTTGCTGCTTGGCTGCTTAAGGCTCTAAAACGAAAACAAAACAAAAATAAAGGAGGGGGCCTGATTTTTAAAATCAATGTAATAAACTACATCATAGAAAATTCAACACTTCTCCATCTGTGGTAACTTTTTTTGTTAAGTCAAAGACTGATTCCTTCCTTCCTACCCTTTGCACTTTTAAATTATTATTATTAAATTTGGGGGAATAAAAAAATTGGGGGAGTAAGAAATTGGGGAGGGGGGGTAATTAGCCACTATATTTTTAGAAAAGAGTTGGCAGGATCACTCTCCTCCACCACGCGGAATAAAAACTCCCAGTCCCTTCTGGAATGCTACCCTGGACCGGGTCAAGCTGCCAAAAAGTCTAGCCTGGGGCCGCATGAGTGGCTGGGCTGCCAGCCTGGGTTGAAGGCTTAGATAACCCTCTAGGTCGGATCTCTGGCAAATTCTCCTGGTAGGAGGGATGTTTCCAGGAGGGGGCGTGGCCTCAGGGAGGGGCGTGGCCTCAAGGAGCCGCAAGCCGAGAGCGCTAAAGGAAGTGTCTCCTGATTGGCCAAACTGTCCCTCGGGACGAGCTCTGTTTGGCCAGCGGAGCTGTCCGTCAAAGCGCCGCCACCAATCAGCCGCGGAAACGCGATCCCGATCCGGGAGTCGCTCCGCCTCCCGCTATATCTACCGCGCCTCGGGCCGCGGCCCCCTCAGGCTCGGTCCGAGCGGACCCTCGGGAGGGCGGCGGGCGGCTGCGTCCAGGCGGCGGTGCCGGAGACCTCCCGCGACCCGTCGCGGCGCCCCCTCCCCGGGCCCGGGCCGCGCCCTGCGCCCCGCTCGCCCCTCGGCGGGACCCCTCGCCGCGTTAGATCTCCGATCGGGTAGCGAGCGGGGGCGAGGGGCGGGCGAGCAGGCCCGGGGAGGCAGGGCAGGCACCGGGGGAGCCGCGGGGGAGCCGCACTCGCCAGCGAGGTGAGCGCGGGGCGCGGGGTCGGGACCCCCGCTGGGAAGGCAAGTCCTGACTTGCCCGGCCGAGCCCGACGGGGCGGGCTGTGTGCGCCCCCTGGGGCTCAGGGGCTCCCCCTGGTCAGCACCCTCACCCATGGCCAGAACTTGGGGTGCCTGAGCAACACCCCGATTTCCTTTCCCCCACTCGCGTCGAGGGGCCCTCGGCGGAGTCAGGAGCGGGGGTGCAGGCCCAGCCCCGTTGCCCGACACCGGGTCTCCCTCCACGGGGCTACTGTCATCCTCCAGCTGGGCTGTCTGTTAAATGAGCACGGACCCTCCTCCGGGCCAGGATTTGGGGTGCACCCCAGTTTTCTTTCCCCCACACGCGTCGAGGGGCCTCGGTGGATTCGGGGGGTCAGGCAGCCCCAGCCCCGTCGCCCACACTGGGTCTCCCCCCACGGAGCAACTGTCATCCTGCTGGGGTGCCTGCCAAAGTTCGGCACACCCCGGGGCCAGAATTTGGGGTGCCCCCGCAGCCTGAGCAGCACCCCCGATTTCCTTTCCCCCACGTCGAGGGGCCTCGGCGGAGTCAGGAGCGGGGGTGCAGGCTCAGCCCCGTCGCCCCAACACTGGGTCTCCCCCCACGGAGCAACTGTCATCCTGTTGGGGTGTCTGTTAAAAGAGCACGGAACCCCCTCTGGGGCCAGAATTTGGGGTGCCCCCCGCAGCCTAAGCAGCATCCCCCCACGTCGAGGGGCCCTCGGTGGAGTCGGGGGGTCAGGCAGGCCCAGCCCCGTCGCCCCAACACTGGGTCTCCCCCCACGGAGCGACTGTCATCCTGCTGGGGTGTCCGTCAAAGGAGCTCCGCTGACAGCTGGGCGAGTTCCCCGGGCTTGGCCTGGCCGGGCCTGGCTCTGGCTCTTCGTTAACTCCCCGGGGCCCCCACCCCGGCACGCGCCCCTTTTGGGCGTCCGGTTCCAGCGTCCTCGCTCCGCTCCGGCAGGCCAGTTGCTGCTACAGTTGGGTCTCCCTCCACGCAGCACTTGTTCGAGCTTTGCTTCCTCTTCTCTTCTGCAAGCTGGGGTACTGGGTACTCTCTCCCCTCGCCCCCCAAACCCAGAGCCTCCCCTCCCCTTCCCTCCCCTCCCCTCTCTCACTCACTCGCCCTCCTCCTCCTCCTCCTCGCAGATGATCGAGGTGATGACGGCCACGGACGCGCAGAAACTGCTGCACCAGCTGGACGTGCTGCTGGAGCAGGAGTGGCGCTGCCAGCCCAAGGTCTGCGGCCTGCGGCTCATCGAGGCCTCGCATGACAACGGCCTCCGCATGACCGCCCAGCTGCGGGACTTCGAAGTCAAGGACCTCCTGAGCCTCACCCAGTTCTTCGGCTTCGACACCGAGACCTTCTCTCTGGCCGTCAATCTGCTCGACCGGTTTCTGTCCCGGATGAAGGTAGGGTAGGTGCCAGCCTGGAAGCATTTTCTCTTCTTGGAAGGTATTCATAAACTTCACGTTATTGTTGGTTTTTTGTTTTGTTTTGTTTTCCCTAGCAAATAGCCCCACTTCGTTGCATTTCCTCAGCAAGACTGATGAATACTGTCATTAAGCAGACGTTACAAGAAATGCACTGGCTTGAATTTCCATCACGAAAGATCAAATAATCTACCCTTAGAATCAGCAGTTGTTTTTAAAAAACAAAACTTTCTTTGGGGTTAGGAGAGATAATTCAGTAACATTCGCCATGCACACAGCTGACCTGTGAGCTCAGGACCCGGAGTTTGATTCCTAAGAGTGACACCTCAACATAGAGCCAACAATAAGCCCTGAGCAGCATTGGGCATGGCCCAAATAACTCCCCACACCCCACACACACACCTAGATAGAACAAGAGAAGTTTCCACTTTGAGATCGGGATTTAACTCATTGTTCAGGGCGCTTGCCTTTGCATGTGTAAAAAGACTATGGATTTGGGGCCTTAGTGATAATGCAGCAGGGAGGGCATTTGCCTTGTACACAGCTGACCCAGTTTGGATCACCAGCATCCCATATGTTCCCTCGAGCCTGCCAGGTTCTCAGCCAGGTGTAACCCCTGAGCACTAGGGAGTGTGACCCATAACAACAAAAAACAAAAATGGAGAAATTTTTCTTTTTGATACTACTGTTAACCACCTCGTAAATAGGTATTTTTCAACTCATATATTAAAACCTGGTATTACTTAGCTTTAGACCTAAAGTTTGCATTAATGTATTTTTCACTCTATAAGATGCACCGAACCACAAGACGTACATAGTTTTTAGACCAGCCTGTGAGGACAAAGTATATTTACAATACGCTGGTCCACTGCTTGTTAAACACATTTACCTAACTTTATTTTACATCATAAAATAAAAACATTTTTAAATACTTTTCGTTAATATAAAAAAATCAAAAATAAAAAAACCCTGCACTCAGTGAATGCTCCAGGCGGCATTCACTCCATAAGACGCACATTTCCCCCCATCTTTCAAGGGAAGAAGTGCATCTTATAGCACAAAAATACGGTACCAGGCAAATCTAACATCCATTTTCACTTAGATGATCTGAAGAAGGAAGTTATAAACTTAGTTGCCTTTTTTAAAAAAAAAAAAAAAAAAAGAGGACATCTCTGCAGCTTTTTGTTTTGTTGTGTGTGCTAGGAATTAAACCCTGGACTTCATATATGCAAAGCATACACTCTACTACTAAGCTCTGTCCCAGACTTCAGTTTATTATTATAAATTATCTGCCTTATTTGTGCACCAGTGAACATTAGATGAGATGATATGAGCATTAAAATTGAACTAAAATTAATCAGTTTATACTAAGAATGAACTCAGTATTTGAATTGTCTTGTCCAACACCTAGGCACCTCTTTAGATACCATGCGCATGCCCTACTGGTGATCATAAATGCTGCATAAAAACATATCTGCTTCATCAGCATATTAAAATTTTATATACTTGGAACTAATTACTGTCAAATAATACAAGACATAAGAAAAATTTGCGGGGCTGGCGAGGTGGTGCTAGAGGTTAGGTGTCTGCCTTGCAAGCGCTAGCCAAGGATCAGGACCGCGGTTCGATCCCCCGGTGTCCCATATGGTCCCCCCCAAGCCAGGGGCAATTTCTGAGCACTTAGCCAGGAGTAACCCCTGAGCATCAAACGGGTGTGGTCCGAAAAACCAAAAAGAAAAAAAGAAAAGAAAAATTTGCATTATACTTATTTTTTGTTTTGCTTTATTTTGGGTGTCTGTTGATACTCTGGTGTTACTCTTGGCTCTGCACTCAGAAATTACTTCTAGGTCAGAGAACTATAGGGGATGCCAGGGATCAAACCTGGGTTGGCTGCATGCAAATGCCCTACTGCTATACTATTGCTCCAGCCGCAAATTGACATTATACTTCTAATGAGACATATATTGGTAAAGAAGTCCCAAGAGGAACAGAGCACATGTATTGTTTGTTGTTAGTAAAGACAAATCTGATTATTTCTCTTTAATATTTTTACAGCTGTGGTTTTATTTTTTTGGTTTTTGGGTCACACCCAGCAGCGCTCAGGGGGGTTACTCCTGGCTTTATGCTCAGAAATTGCCCCTGGCAGGCACAGCGGACCATATGGGATGCCGGGATTCAAACCACTGTCCTTCTGCATGAAAGGCAAATGCGTTACCTCCATGCTATCTCTCTAGCCCCAGCTGTGGCTTTTTTTTTAATCACATGTACTGTTAATGATGCTTAAAGTTTCATTTAAGCTTGAACTTAGCACAAGTGGAATGAACTGTTACAATAGTATAGACATTCAAAAAAGATTAATAAAAAACTGGACTGAGCTTTATAGTTACCATTAACAATATTGCTATGGTTTATAAAAAGTTCATTAAAAAATTAAAAAATTAGAGCTGGAACAATAGCACAACATGTAGGGCATTTGTTTTCCACGTACACTGCCAACCTGGGTTTGATCTACGCTCTCTTTACCTCCACCCACTCCCACCTTCTCCGTCACTCCTATTTCTCAAACATGACTTTTATTTTACAATTGTAAATACAAAGAAAAACAAGAACTTGGAAAGTCTTGTGGAAAGTTGATCACTTATTTGGTTGTTTTACAGTGGCAGATGAAAGTGTATGAGCTAAACTCAAACATAAACTGGAATTTAGTGTAGTTTCTCTAAAGCTGGCTCCAATAGGATAGCATAGGAATACCATACTATAGTTGATGTGTGTCTGGATCTTCTGAAATCCTCCAAGTTGAGATACTTCCTTGCAACTATGGGGGTCAGAGTTCCAGATATCCTGTTTTGTTAAGATAGAAAATAAAGACTGGATTGATTTATTCTTTATAGGTACAACCCAAGCACCTTGGATGTGTTGGACTAAGCTGCTTTTATTTGGCTGTAAAATCAGTTGAAGATGAAAGGAATGTCCCACTGGCAAATGATTTGATCCGAATAAGTCAATATAGGTTCACAGTTTCAGACTTGATGAGAATGGAAAAGATTGTACTGGAGAAGGTGTGTTGGAAAGTCAGGGCAACCACTGCCTTTCAATTTTTGCAGCTCTACTATTCACTTCTTCAAGAGAACTTGTCCTTTGAAAGGTATGTTGAGCAAAGGAGATGGCATTCATATTGACACTGGCTCAGTGCATAAAATCAATTATCCTGGTATAATTTAATCAAAATGAATATAATAACAGTTTCTTAATTTTACTTCATTTTCCCTTAGAAGCTAGAAGACCTTGAACTGCTAAGAGCTTCTTGAAATTAGATAGGACTGTATTTTAACTTCTGATTATATTTTTTATTTATAGACCTAATTTATAGAATCTAGTAGCAAAATTAATATAGATATGTGGGAAAAGTAAAACCCTAGAAGATACAGATATGTGGCAAAAGTAATTTTAGTAGACACATAAGTAGACTAATTAAAATGGAAAGAAACCTTGTTAATGTAGCGTGATGATTTTCAACATTTCAGTTTTACATATATCTAAATGCTTAGGATATTCTAAATAAGGATATATTCACATACAACCTTAGTGTTTCTGTGTAGAGAGGAATGCAAAGTCAATTTAATTTTTCTAATAAGTGTACATAACTTCACTATAAAGACTTAGCTTCAACATTTTTCTGAAAAACTGTCTTCTGACTAGATAGAAAATTATCTACATAAAATTACATTTTCTCTTTTAAAGGAAAAGTAGCCTTAATTTTGAAAGATTAGAAGCTCAACTTAAGGCATGCCATTGCAGGATCATATTTTCTAAAGCAAAGGTAAATACCTTATAACTATTAACCTATTCTAAGGCCTATTTATTATGTTATATCTAAATATTTTATGTCAACATTTACTTCAGAATTATTTTCTTCTAGCCTTCTGTATTGGCATTGTCTATCATTGCACTGGAGATCCAAGAACAAAAGTGTGTGGAGTTAACAGAAGGAGTAGAATATCTTCAGAAACATTCCAAGGTATGTCATAGTCATACTCTAAATCTTATTAATATATTTAGAGGATACTAAGCCATTTGTTTGAATACTCTCCCTACAGTAAAGTGAGAAATGTTTAAAATGTAAATTGTGTAACCCCAAACATTCTTGGTTAATTTTAATTTTTGGTTAATAAGTAGAGATATGTTAGTAAGATCACAGTTATTTCTATAATTAAATATTATGGTGTTGGTACTCCGTTCTGGAATCACCTACATCCCAACTTAGGCTGTATATTTCTCTTCCTTTATGGACTCTCTCCCTCCCACCCACTTCCCTCATATTTTTTAGATAAGCCTATTTACTTTTCAAAAACGTACTATGGTAATTTTAATTCAATAACAACCTCTTAAAAATATGTACAGATAAATGGCAGAGATCTAACCTTCTGGCAAGAACTTGTCTCCAAGTGTTTAACTGAATACTCATCAAACAAGTGTTCCAAGCCAAATGTTCAGAAGTTGAAATGGATTGTTTCTGGCCGTACTGCACGACAACTGAAGCATAGTTTCTACAGAATAACACATCTTCCAACCATCCCAGAACTGGGCCCTTAATAGGTAAAATTCAGATCCCAGTTCTTCTTTATATTGAGAAAACTTTGTTATGCTGTAATTTTGTTTTTAGGCCACACACAGATATGCTCAGGGATCTTTGTTCAGGGATCATTCCTGGTGGTTCTCAGGGGATCAAACATGTTGGGACTAGAACTGGGCTTAGCTTCGTGCAAGTCAAGTTACCTAAACCCCTGTGCCATCTCTCCAGCTTTAAGACAGTAAGTTTTGAATTGCATGCTGTTTTGCTTTATATAGATTCAAACTTTGGCTCATCTAAAACATTATACTGGCCTGATGAGCAAGGCAACATGAGCAGAACCAACATGTTAGAGAATATAAGCCTGTAGACTGAAATAAAAAAAATGAGTTTGAACTTGGACATTGTATTTCAGATAAATTATGGTAGATGGTCTTTACATGGGTGTGTAGAGGCTGCCTGGTTGTGTCTCAACATTCTGAGTTGCAGAACATCATTATAGCACTTGGATCAACTAGGAAACAGTTATATGCATGATATGTAAAACTCTTTTTTGTTTTGTTTTGTTTTGTTTTTGGGTCACACCTGGCAGCGCTCAGGGGTTACTCCTGGCTCTATGCTCAGAAATCGTTCCTGGCAGGCTCAGGGGACCATATAGGACACCGGGATTCGAACACCTGACCTCTGCATGCGAGGCAAAGCCTTTACCTCCATGCTACCTCTCTGGCCCATGTTATGTAAAACTCTTTATTGTAAACACACACACACACACACACACACACACACACACACACACACACACACAATAGATATAGCAGCTAGAGATAGCACAACAATAGGGCATTTACCCTGCATGCAGCTGACCCTGGACAGACCTGGGTTCAATTTCCGGAAACCCATATGGTCCCCTGAGCCTGCAGGGGCAATTTCTGAGCACAGAGCCATGAGTAATCTCTGAGCATCACCAGGTGTGGCCCAAAAATGAAAAATAAAATAAACATATAACAAGTATATATAACATACATTATTGCCATCTAAATTTAATTCACAGTAATGGTTTTTTCCTATTCAATTAGGTGTTGACATTTAACAATTCTCCACAAGATTATAAATACTTCATTTTGAACAGTAATATTTGGCAGATGCATATTAACTATTTTTTTGTTTTAAATAGGATTATTACAACAAAAACTCCGAAGCCTTCCTCTATGATTGAGCTATGGAATGAATGTGTTCAACGGATTTAAACTGTGAAGTCTTAAAAACATCACAAGATTAGGACGTAATAATTTCAGATTTGGGAAAACTGCTTAATTAATATAATGCTACATTGGTATTCTTATGTCTAACTTCATCTGTGAGGCACATAAAATCAAAGCTAAGAGCATAAATGTGAAATACTAATGACATGACAAGGTTGGGAAAGTAAACTGTGAATCTTCATTTTCATACTGACGCAACTTTCTATATTGAATCAATATACTGTATTCCAGTGCTATTTAAAATGGTAACTTATTTAAATTTGAATGTTAAATTGAGATCTTAACAAAACCAACATCACAAATGCACTTTTAACAACAGTCACTATTGTAGGTGTGTAAATGGTTTCTTGGCACCCATAATAAGATAATCCAGAGATGTGGAGCTACATCAGTTACATTTAAATTTGAGGGCATTTTATGTAAAGCAAAACTAAAGACTAGTCATTTTGGCATATAACATCTTTAATTTTTTTTCCTAGAAAACGGGTGTTTTTTAAATCATGAAAATGGTTTACATAAAACATACTATGTCAAACTATTCCATCAGTGTATATACTAATACTTTTTATTGTATTTATAACTCAAAAATAACATCACTCTGGAAACTTGCTGATTTAATAACACTCCAGAAGTTTTTGCTAAAGTTTCTATAAAACTGCCGTTACTTCTAGTTTAAAATTTTGCTTCACGAGAATATACTTTGACTAATTGCCCCTATTGTGCCAAAAGCGTTTTAAGAAATTAGAAATATGTTCCTGATTATGGGTTGCTAAGGTAGTATTCTATTAGGTCATGTATGTAAGGAGACAGTGTTACAAGCATTGTAAACTGTTACTCACTGCCATGTATAGCCATCCAAAAAGGCTGCAACCGGTTTAGACATCATGTTATGGGTAAATATGCACTGTGAAGAAAAAACAAAGCCAAAGAACCACAATATTGCTTAAAATTGTTGTAAAACCATGTTATGTGGGTAACTTTTTAGTTTTCCCAAACGGTTCATATATTTCAATATTTGGGCTACGTTGGGTTAATTTTGAGTTGGCAGCAGTAACCTACCTAACCAGTGACCATGGTGTTTTGGTACTAAGGCCTATACCTTTCAATAAAATTATTGAAATGCAATTCACTCCTGAGCAGTTTTCTGACTGAATAAATTCTTGGCAATATGATGCCAGAACCAAAACCAAAACTATTGCTCTATATTGAATTTAGCACTAATCCCAGATACATGGTAGCAGAAACAAAATTTCTTTCAGCATAGCTTAGCTAATGAATAGCATAACTGTAATTGTTTTTTTAAGTAGCTACTACATGAAAATTAAATATGCTTTAGTGTGCCCTAAAAACTTGGTGTTGCGGGGCCAGAGAGATAGCATAGGCGTAGGGCATTTACCTTGCACACGACTGATCCAGGTTCAGGTTCGATGGATCCGTTCTTGATCCCCGGCATCCCATATGATCCTCTGATCCTGCCAGGAGCAATTTCTGAGCACAGAGCCAGGAGTAACCGCTGAGTACCACCACCGAGTGTGGCCCCTCCCCGCCAAAAAAGTTGGTGTTTAAGGTCCTGAGCGATAGCACAGCAGGTAGAGTATTTGCCTTGCACATTGCCGACCTGAGTTCGATTCCTGTCTTCCCATATGGTCCACTGAACCTGCCAGGAGTGATTTGAGCACAGAGCCAGGAGTAACCCAAGCACTGCTGGGTGTGCCCCAGCATGCCCCCTCCCCCAAGAAAAAGTTGGTGGTGAAGCACTGTTGATCACTTCTGTCATTCAGAAGTCACTCATCACTTTCACAAACATACCAAGTACAGATTCACCTCAAGAAGTTAAGACCCATGTATATGCTCCTGGCTGACTAAACTGTAATTACAACTGTAATTAATGTAACTGTAATGACAGGAATTACCAAACACAATAATACTAGGTTATAAAACTTCGTGTTCATCTGTTTAGGTAAATCTAGTCAGGTGATTAGAACTGAAACATGTACTGTTCATGCTTAATTAAAATACAGCTACAGACAGACAAAAGAAAAAATTATAAAAGGCTCCTTCGCTCTTGACTCAAACTAAATATAGTTAGTGACCTCTTTTTTTTGTTTGTTTTGTTTTTGTGGGGTCACTCCCAGTCACGCTCAGGGTTTACTCCTTACTCTGTGCTCAGAAATCACTCCTGGCAGGCTCAGGGAATATATATATGGGATGCCAGGGATCGAACCCGTGTCCCTCCTGGGTCGACCACATGCAAGGCAAATAAATGCCCTACCGCTGTGCTATTTTGACAGCCCTGACCCCTTTTTATGTTGTTTGTTTGGGGGACACACCTGGCCGCTCTCAAGTTACTCCTGGCTCTGCTCTCAGGAATTATTCTTGGCAGTACTCAGGACCATGTGTGCTATACTGGGAATCAAATCTGGGTGAGGTTACACCCAGATTGCAAGGCAAACACCATATCCACTGTACTATTCCTCCAGCCTTTTTTTGGTTTTGTTTTGTTTTGGGGCCACATCTGGCCGCACTGAGGATTTATTCCTGGCTCTGCATTCAAATTACTCCTGGCAGGCTCAGGGAGCCATATGGGATGCCAGAGATCGAACCTGGGTCCGAAATGGGTCAGCCATGTGCTATCACTCTGGATTCTCCAGCCTCCTTTTTGGTTGCTATTTTAAATTCTTTGGTTTTTTTTCTTTTTGGAGGGGGCTCACCTGGTTTCCTCTTGCCCTCTGAGTTATTAAAAGTGCCCCCTGGAGGATGCAATATATGACTGTGCCTGAGAGCTACCCCATGCTGTTATTTTAACAGTCACATTCAGCAGTACACAGGATCTTGCAGGGCTGTGGATGGGAACAGATTCCTGCAATCAACACTGCAATTTACACGGTTGAGCCATCTCTCTCGTGCTCATGTTTTGTTCTTATATAAAGAGCTCAGTTCTGTATATGTACATCTAAATATATGGTACGCTATCTAAAACCCACTAGTAGATAACACTTTATAGTTGGCAGTGATCATTTTTATTCCTAGGTTCCATTAACCAAAGCTTCCCCTGATTCATCTCATGTAATCCTCAAACGGGCATTACTCCTGTATCTTAATGAACTGATTAGCTGCGGTTCAAAATCAGACACTTAAAAGGTAGTATTCCAGCAGGTAGGGTAAGGTGTTTGCCTGACACAACCAACATGGGACAGACCCAGGTTCGATCCATGGCATCCCATATGGTCCCCAGAGCCTGCCAGGAGTGATTTCTTTTTTTTTTCTTTTTTTTTTTTTTGGTTTTTGGGCCACACCCTGTGACGCTCAGGGGTTACTCCTGGCTATGCGCTCAGAAGTTGCTCCTGGCTTCTTGGGGGACCATATGGGACGCTGGGGGATCGAACCGCGGTCCGTCCTAGGCTAGCGCAGGCAAGGCTTACCTTACCTTACCTCCAGCGCCACCGCCCGGCCCGCCAGGAGTGATTTCTAAATGCAGAGCCAAAAGTAAACCCTGAGTGCTGCTGGGTGTGGCCCAGAATCCAAAAAAGAAAAGAAAAAAATAGGTAGTATTCCAATCTAAAAAACTCTGGGCCAAAGGCTATGCTCTTAACCACTGCTTATTAGCTCCCGACAGAGATGAAATGAACTCATGAGACTGTGTTGATTAGCAATCAAAACTATATTCTGTGGATCAGAAAGATAGCACAGTGGTAGGACGACTGCCTTGCATGCAGCCAATCCAGGACAGACCTGGTTCAATTCCCGGCATCCCATATGGTCTCCCAGCCTGCCAGGAGTGATTTCTGTGAGCAGATTCAGGTGTAACCCCTGAGCGCAGCTGGGTGTGGCCCAAAAACCAAAACAAAACAAAAAAAATTACCCCTCCCAAAATCCAAAAAACAAACTACAACTATATTCTGGGCCAAAGTTATAGCTCAACCATAGAAAACAAGCTTCATGTGTATAGAGGTACTAGATTTCGTCGTGACTGTAGAAAAACAGAACACTTAAGAATTAATTTACCCAAGGGCCCGGAGAGATAGCACAGCAGTGTTTGCCTTGCAAGCAGCCGATCCAGGACCAAAGGTGGTTGGTTCGAATCCCGGTGTCCCATATGGTTCCCCGTGCCTGCCAGGAGCTATTTCTGAGCAGACAGCCAGGAGTAACCCCTGAGCACCGCCGGGGGTGGCCCAAAAACAAAATAAAAAAAAAAATTAAAAAAAAAAGAATTAATTTACCCAGGACAGAGCTATAGTCAGCAGGAAGAAACTTGCTTTGCAAGTTTCAAACTCAGGTTCTATCTCCAGCATCCCATAAGGTCCTGTGAGCACCCCCAGGAGTGGTTCCTGAGTACAGAGCCAGTAGTAATTCCTGAGCACTGCTGGATATGGCTCAAAAATACAAAACAAAAAATTATCCTGAATAGTGGCATATAGAATATTTTTATTGCATAGTCAATGAAGTAAATTTAAGGGCAATAAAAACATAGCTAGGGCTAAAATGTATAGGGTATTAGCCTGGTATGCGGGAGACCCAGGACCAACTTGGAGTTGATCCCTGGCATCCCATACAGTCCCCTAAGCCTGCCAGGAGCAAATTCTAAGCACAGTTAGGAGTAACTCCTGAGCACCACAGCGCTAGATAGGCCCAACAACCCCCACCCCACCCCAAATACCCACATAACCAGAGGTAGTGAAGGATACTTATAAAACAATTCAGAGACAGGGAATCTAAATATATATGCTGACAGCTCAAAACTTAAAAATACGTAAAGCATAAATTGACAGCACTAAGAATTGGACAAATCTTCAGTTCTAATGGAGAGGTCAGTGTTTCCTTTAGTACATATAAAGAACTAAGAAACTAAAATTATCAAGGATGCAGAAGATCCAGCAACTATTGGGTTTACATTACATAAAAAGCTATCTTAAGGGGCCGGAGCACATGACGGATCCCGGTTCAAATCCTGGCATTCTGTATGGGTCCCCAAGCCTGCCAGGAGTGACTTCTGAGCGCAGAGACAGGAGTGCCGCCAGGTGTGACCCAAAAAACAAAAACCTATCTTTTTTTTTTTTTTAGGTTTTTGGGTCACACCCGGCGGTGCTCAGGGGTTACTCCTGGCTGTCTGCTCAGAAATAGCTCCTGGCAGGCACGGGGGACCATATGGGACACCGGGATTCGAACCAACCACCGTTGGTCCTGGATCGGCTGCTTGCAAGGCAAACACTGCTGTGCTATCTCTCTGGGCCCGTACAAAAACCTATCTTAAAAAAAAAACAGAGTAGCCATTAGTATATGAAAAAAAAAATCACTAGACAAAGTGTATTATAGGTATAAAACATTAAAACATCTGAGAAAATGTTTATAAAATATATTTTGACCATAAACAGAATATTCCATAGTAATCTGGTTGTGACGAACTCTCAAAGTCAAGGGGGAAAACTTGGAATAAAATGAAAATACCAAATTATAGGATAGAGCGAACCCAGTTCTTAGAAGGTAATTCACAATATCAACATTTTTTTTTTGGTTTTTGGGCCACACCGGCGGTGCTCAGGGGTTACTCCTGGCTGTCTGCTCAGAAATAGCTCCTGGCAGGCACGGGGGACCATATGGGACACCAGAATTCAAACCAACCACCTTTGGTCCTGGATCAGCTGCTTGCAAGGCAAACGCCGCTGTGCTATCTCTCTGGGCCAGTATCAACATTTTTAATAAGACAAAATAAAGGTATTTTGGACTGTGCTCTGCAGTGTTAAGTGCCATGGGACAAATCCAGGTTCCAAAGCATATGATTACAGTGCTTTGAGCCTTCTCCACAATTCAACTGCCTTTTTAAGAAGCTATTTTGGTGTTGGGTAGATTCCAGAGCCTCCAATATGAGAAGCATATGCAGGGCCGGAGAGATAGCAATGGAGGGTAAGGTGTTTGCCTTACATGCTGAAGGACAGTGGTTCAAATCCTGGAATCTCATATGGTCCCCTGAGCCTGCCGGGGGCGATTTCTGAGCGTAGAGCCAGGAGTAGCCCCTGAGCACTGCTGTGTGTGACCGAAAAACAAATGAGAAACATATGCTCTTACTGCTGAACCATACTGTAACTATGATTTTCAACATTGCATTAAGGGGAAAAAATCTCAAATCTAAGCTTCCATTTTGGCAGGCGTGGCAAGGCAAGAGAAAGAAAATATTCCAGGTGTTGGAAATTAGTGAAATCAGTTTAATCGAGAAAATAAACAAAACCAAACTCTAGTTCCTTGATAAGAACATTAAAGTACAAAAAACTTATGGTGCTGCAACAGTAGCAGAGCAGGTAAGCATTTGCTTTGCATGATCTGAGTTCAACCCTACCATCACATTAAGTCCCCAGAGCACAACCAGGTGTAGCCAAAAAATAGAATCCAACAAAAAGCCATGAAGTCGAGAAGCTATTAAAAAGTGAAAGAAATGCCACAAAAGACAACTTTAAATGACATGAGTATACCAAACACAACTCAATGCACAAAAGAAGCTCTGTAATAATTTTCATATGTATGGGGCCGGAGAGATAGCACAGCAATAGGGCATTTGCCTTCCAAGCAGCCAATCCAGGATGGATGGTGGTTAGAATCCCGGCATCCCATATGGTTTCCAGTGCCTGGTAGGTGCAATTTCTGAGCACAGAGCCAGGAGTAACCCCTGGGCCCAGATGGGTGTGGCCCAAAACATTAAAAAAAAAAAAAAGATTTAAACAAATCTATCCAAGAAGTAGAAGTGTCAGATCCCAATTAACACAATAGAAAACCAAGATTAATACAAAACATACTTCCACTGAACAATATTCTACTTCAAGTCGTAAAAGTACTCAATAAATGAATCTAGATATATAAATTATAATCAAGTTTGAGATGGGGAAGATTTAAAGCTGATTTAAAATACTAGAACTCATCAGTTTAATCCACTGATATAAAGTGTAAAGAAAAAGCCCATCAGCGGGGCCGGGTGGTGGCGCTAGAGGTTAAGGTGCCTGCCTGCCTTGCCTGCACTAGCCTTGGACAGATTGCGGTTCAATCCCCCGGAGTCCCATATGGTCCCCCAAGCTAGGAGCTACTTCTGAGCGCATAGCCAGGAGTAACCCCTGAGCATCACCGGGTGTGGCACAAAAAACAAAAAAAAAAAAAAAAAAAGAAAGAAAGAAAAAGCCCATCAGCAAATGAACCAAATACAGAAACATTTGAGAATGGATAAATCCACTAAACAAAAACTGAGCTAAGCAGAAACTTAGAAATGGAAAATTTCAACTAATAGTTGGGCAAGAGGATTTTTCTTTGACGTAAATATATACTAATATACATTGATAATAGGGTATGATGTCATCAACTTGTTAAATTGGTTCACTTATAATTTTTCTATACATAACAGATCATACTTTCAAAATTAAAAGATATAGAAAGGGGGCCAGCGAGGTGGCACTAGAGGTAGGTGTCTGCTTTGCAAGTGCTAGCCAAGGATCAGGACCATGGTTCAATCCCCCGGCCTCCCATATAGTCCCCCCAAGCCAGGGCAATTTCTGAGCGCTTAGCCAGGAGTAACCCCTGAGCATCAACCCCCCCCCCAAAAGATATAAAATGAATTTAAAAAAATTTCCCCCCTTGGGACACACCCATACTCCTGGCACTGCACTCAGAAATCACTCCTAGCAGTGCCCAGGAATATACAGGAGGGATAGCGGAGATCGAATATGGGTTAGCTGCATACAAGGCAATTGCCCTACCTGCTGTGCTATAACTCCGGCCTCAGAAGAATTAAATTGCAATAGATATCCTGGCAAAGATCTCTCAAAGAATAATTAACAAAGATATTTTACTAACAAAATGAATTTATTTAGAATGTACTGTGGACTATTCTTTACTGATTTTTGTTTAGTATTAGAATTTTGAGTAAACTAGTGTGCTATACAAAAAAGTTACACAATTCCCATTCAGAAAAGTTTATTGAACATTATCTCTGCATCACACTCATTGAAAAACCCGATTTCCCTGAAGGCACTCTGTTATTTCACAATACATATAACCTAACTTGTTTGGTATTAAAAGTACAAATTAAATATGAAATCAGTAAAATACAACATATAAAACTTCATGCAGAGCAAAATTAAGTCCAAAAGTCATTAATATAAGTATTTACATTGCTTCCTATGTAAATCATATTTCAATGCAATTGTAGATCCATATTTAAATATATTTTGCAAATTTGTTAAATGTAGGCACCCACATTTTCCTTCCATCACACAATTTTGTTCCTTTAATTGAACTGGCATTATGCTAAATTCCACATATTGCAACCAAAGAAAAGTAAAAAAGATTGAATAATGGCTATTTCTCAAGATTTGAGAAATCTGGTCCACCTTTAGAGTAGTTTCCTGAGATTTCTGCTCCACTGAAGTCAAAGCCAGGATTCTAAATAAAACAAAAACAAAAAAACAAAGAAATTTAAAAAGCATTATAAAATAAAACATGAAAAAAAAACCAATAACCCCAATTAACAGGTTAAAAGGACAAGAAGTGATATTTTGCATAGAAGTGACAAACCATGAAAAGGAACCAAACATCAGTAGTTAGAAAATAGCTTAAAACTATAAGGAACTTTTCCATTTCATATTTACAAATATTTAGAAGTTCTTCATGTACTACAATGTTGGTATAAAATGTATGCATGGGAAACTATATACTTTAGTATCAATGTGTATAAAAAAAGGTACAATAGCTAGTAGTTTATAAAACTTTTAAAATGCCACACTGGGTTCTAGCAGATCTCTGAAGAAGACAAGCTTTACAGTTTTGGGGAGGGGCATTTTCATCTATTCAACAAACATTTACTGAGCCTCTACAGTCAGAAAGGAGCCATCAGAGTCATGTGGAATTTAAAACTGAATTAAGATCCCATTTCAGGGGACATTTCCACACAGACAGCAAGAAATAATTACTAAGGCTTGTACAAAGTTATTGGCACAGTGGTTGTAAACATTTCTGTGGTCAGGTAGTAAGTATGTGAAGCTTTGCATGCCATATTGTCTGTCAACACAAGTAAATTCTGCCATTCTGTATGAAAGACAATACACAAATGAGTGGCCATACCAATGATCCAATCAGACTTTACTTCAAATAAAGTGGTTCATATTTGATCCATTAGACTTCAGGTTGCCAGTGTCTAATCTTAGTGTTGAAAGTTGATTTTTAAAAAGACTGGTTTAAGTGTAAAAGTGAAAAATTAGAAACTTAATGGGCTAGTCTAGGTGATACCTTAGAAGTGTTACAGATCAGAACTAGTAGCAGAGCAGTTGGTGAGAATAGGTCAAAATCTAAATATATTTGGAAGGAGTGCCAGGAAGATGGCACAACAAGTTGGATAGGGTGAATAAGAGAGGCAAGAATTAATGGTAGGGGGTGTTCTTTACATGACTGTAATCATACAACTATAATCATGTTTGTAATCACGGTGTTTAAATAAAGATAAAAAATATATATGACATTTAAAAAAAAAAAAAGAATTAATGGTGTGTTCTGTCCAGCCCATAGCAGTTTTACATTTAAACCATACTCATTCATTGTATTCTGCATAATGCCTTACTTCTTTCTGGAACCTCTCTAGCGTAAGTTTTCTCTGCATTTGGTCTTGTACCCAGGGATCAGCTGCATATTCAGATTCTAAAAGAGAAGTCCAACAATTTGCTGCATCTCTCTTTGTCTTTGTAAGAACAATGCGAACCATTTTTCTGTCCTCTAAAAAAAATTGATATTAGAGTTTATTATTAAAATTTGTATTAAAAATGTAGTTAATCTACATACAAGTGATTTCAACATTATTCAATTACTAAGTGTCTCAATGCTGTAAAGACAAAGGTCAATATAACAAGGTAGGGACATTAAGCCAGAGACTAATTTTAAAAAATATTCTATCTGCATAACAAAGAACTAATTTTAAAAGGAACAACAATTAGGATCATACAGATTTAAAATGAAATGCAACCTATGTTATCAGTCACATCAATGAAAACAATTCCATAGGGGCCTGGAGAGATAGCACAGCTGCGTTTGCCTTGCAAGCAGCCGATCCAGGACCAAAGGTGGCTGGTTCGAATCCAGGTGTCCCACATGGTCCCCCGTGCCTGCCAGGAGCTATTTCTGAGCAGACAGCCAGGAGTAACCCCTGAGCACCGCCGGGTGTGAGCCCCCCCACCAAAAAAAAAACCAAACAATTCCATAAATTTTAAATCACTCCTACCCAATGTCCATGTTCCCTCATCTGCTATTGTAGAATCAAAGAGTTTACCCTGCAAAACAAGCACAGAAATGTTATACTTTCCATAGTGAGTTATATTTTCCATTATTTAAATCATATCTAATTTCCTGTCTGCTCAACATATAATTAATGTGATTAAGAGTATGGGGATGATCCAGGGGACTGAGATCCCCCCACACAGTCGGGTCTTCAGGGCTTAATCTTCAGGGCCCTGGGGAGAGGGGGTGAGAAATTCCTCCCTATGCACCCAAAAACTACAGAGGCAGGGCTGTATTAAGAGTATTCCTGGGGGCCGGGCGGTGGCGCTGGAGGTAAGGTGCCTGCCTTGCCTGCACTAGCCTAGGACGGACCTCGGTTCGATCCCCCGGCGTCCCATATGGTCCCCCAAGAAGCCAGGAGCAACTTCTGAGCGCATAGCCAGGAGTAACCCCTGAGCGTCACAGGGTGTGGCCCAAAAACCAAAAAAAAAAAAAAAGAGTATTCCTTATCCTTATGTTATGTTTTGCGTATCCAGAATGTTCATTTTGTATTCTGCCCTTTCCCACACTCCTACAAAGCTCTTTTTTACTCCTTAACTCTCTAACCCCCCCCAAACATCACTAACCTACATTACTCTTTTTAACTTCAGTACTGTACAATCCTAATCACAGACCAAAGCCGTGCATTGTGTGTAACAACCCCAAACTGTTTCAAGAGACATAAAATGGACACGTATTTCTTTTTTTTTTTTTTTTTTGGTTTTTTGGGCCACACCCTGTGACGCTCAGGAGTTACTCCTGGCTATGCGCTCAGAAGTTGCTCCTGGCTTCTTGGGGGACCATATGGGACGCCGGGGGATCGAACCGCGGTCCGTCCTAGGCTAGCGCAGGCAAGGCAGGCACCTTACCTCCAGCGCCACCGCCCGGCCCCACGTATTTCTTTAGAATATTTTGGGGTTTTTTTCTGACAGCTATAATTCTTACTAAATGTTGTCTTATACAGTGACAATTCTAACCACTTTTTATCTTCTATTTATGAGCCGTTTAACAAGGAATTTTGGTGAAAGAGTCCCCCAGTTTAATGCTTATGATTGAACCATATCACGGGAATCGTTGGACTTGTTCTTATGGCCCCCATATGCTCCAATAGCACCATGTGGCATTGCTCCTTTTTTGCATAGGCACATTAAAATGGGAAAATACTATACGTACAAATAAGATCCTATCTAATAGAGATTGGAACACACAAATCTTGTAGTGCAAAGGGACCTTACACCCTGAACATTGACATAACGACCTGGTACAGACCTCAGAAGAAAGGGCATTTTCCATTCACCCCTGAACCAGGGAAGCCATCCACGAAACATCCAGGCTTGTCTATAACATCATCTGGAAGCAATCCTCTACCACGGAAGACCCTACACTGCTCAGACATCAACCTGCTCAAAAGAGACTTCCCCTAACACTGAGAAGACTTAACAACAACAAGGACCTGATTATAGGACAGGGCTCCCTGCATTGACTTTGATAGTGAGGTGAATCGAGAGGACGCTCCACATCCTGACTTCAATGAAGGATATGCAAATTCCAGGATCTTTAATACAAAAACATGATACCAACAACAGAGACTGTGTGAAAAATAAAAGGGTGTTGGCACTACAAACAATGTCTTGGATTGGATGATCTAGCTTGCCTGGAACCTAGAGTTGGTCTTGTGCCAGGAAACTTCAGGGGTCGGGTCTCTTTGTATTTAGGCCAAGGTTATTCCTTTCCATGTCCCTCATATTTTGGTGGGCCTATGCAAACAACAATTGCCACTCTAACACCATTTTACTGTGCTCCTTTGATTCTAATCCTTAAAAAGAACCCACTTAAAATTTGAGGTTAACTTAAGCTAATAATCATGTACATGGAAATGTAAAAAAAATACTATGCCTGTAATGTTTAAGGAGTTATGTAAGTTTTATGGCTTTAGATTGCCTTGTGTGCTGTTAAGAAATATTATAATGTGTTACAATCTGGGGACTTGAGGGACAAAGTAATTGTACATGGATTCTGTCTTATTTATCTTAATGTTCTTTGGCTGAAATTTCAAAGTTAAGATATCAGCAAGGGGACTTCTGAGAATTATGTTATGGGATTGTCCTTCCACTGTAACTTTACCTTGTCCTCTGTCTTTGCATCTTTGTTCTCATAATTAAAAATAAAAAATAAACAAAAAGAGTATAGGGATGCAAATGTTATCTCATTTCCATTTTGTAAATTTTCAACCCTAAATTTGTATTAGCAAGTAATGCCTAATTTATTGGAATATATACTATGACAAAGAATGCAGGGATCATTTA
The DNA here is from genome assembly GCF_024139225.1 of Suncus etruscus. Classification (NCBI taxonomy): domain Eukaryota; kingdom Metazoa; phylum Chordata; class Mammalia; order Eulipotyphla; family Soricidae; genus Suncus; species Suncus etruscus. The sequence continues at coordinate 128,016,035 of NC_064853.1, read as the reverse complement.
AGGGCTCATTAGTATTTAATTTTTGTTTGTTTTTGGGCCACACTAGGTGGCACTTAGGTTACTCATGCCTCTATGCTCAAATAGCGCTCCTGTAAGGCCAAGGACCATATGGGATGCTGGGGATTGAACCTGAGCTGGCCACATGCAAGGCAAATATCCTACCTACTGTGCTATCACACTCTGGCCCCCATAGGGCTCACTAATATTAAGAGGATAAAAATGTGATCATTTTTCGAAGCTGGAGAGATAGCACAGTGGTGGGGCATTTGCTTTGCATGTGGCAGATAGAGGGTGGATGGTGATTCGATTCCAGGCATCCCATAGAATCCCCCGTGCCTGTTAGGAGCTATTTCTGAGCATAGAGCCAGGAGTAACCCCTGAGCGCTGCAAGATGTGATCCAAAAACAAAATAAAAAAAGTGATCATCTAAATAGACATATGCAAAATTACTATGAAATGCTTTACAAAGACAAACTACTCAATTTTAAAAATGTCCTTAGCATAAATATTTAAACACTTATTTTCTTTGGGGGAAATTGTACAGATGTCAAAATTCTTAGTACACGATGTACTAAATGATATACTTATGACTGAATTCACTGAAACCCCTTGCTTAATCTATTTTGATTTGTTGCTACTTCCAAAGTAAGTTTTAGAAAACTAAAATGGCAGGTATACAATAAGACACCAGATATCTTAAGCTGCTAACACAAGTGAGGGGGGGAAAATGACTATGGGTTGCAATATATTATAGAGTATTGCTCAATTCTGTACAGGACTTACATCTGAACTGTAATTTTAAATCACTGTCCAGGAAAAATGTGAACTGCCCAAATAGCTCAGAAAGAGTGTTAAGATTTTGGGCCTGGAGTGATACTACATCGGGTAGAATATTTGCCTTGTATGCAGCATATCTGGGCATCCTAGGACAGCACATTAAGGCTTAGATTAACTGATGAAATTCACATAAGGGGAGAAAAACAGAAAACAATCCAGCAGAACCCAGATATGAGGAAGCTGGGTTCTGCCATTACAAGAGCCTAACCCTGTACCAGGGAAGGAAATCTTAACTTCTTCCTAAATGCATCTAACTGGAGGCTAACCACTGGGGAAAAAGAGGGTCTTGGATACACAGGAGGCTCTTTTATATTTACAGATGATATGGGCCCAAAGATACCTATTCTTGAACTAACATCAAAACTGTGAAACAGGGGACCAGAGAAATAGAACAGCAGTAGGGCATTTGCCTTGCACACAGCCCATTCAGGACAAATGAGAATCTGGACATCCCCTATGGTTCCCCCGAGCCTGCCAGGAGCGATTTCCGAGAGCAGAGCCAGGGAGTAACCCCTGTGCGCTGTCTGATGTGAGCCAAAAACAAATAAACAAAAAACCCTGTGAAACACAACACAGACTCTGTGCTCATGTTCATCTGCAACAATCACACCTGGGTCCTGAGCTATATACACAGAGCATTTGCTTTGCTTGCGACCCTCACCATCCCAGATAGTTCCATGAGCTCGCCAAGCGTGATTCTTGAGAAGAGCCAGGAGTAACTCATGAGCAAAGCTGGGTGTGGCCCCCCTCAAAAAAAAAAAAAAAAACGCAAATAAAAACCCTCTTTTGCGAGTACATCTGTTAACAGACAAACACCCACAGAGAGCTCACCCTAAGCCATGTATGTGTAAATCAACTGATTTAATAAACTTTATGAAAAATAGTGCGTCTAATAACTGAAAAATAAATGGGCTGGAGAGGTAGTACAGCAGGCAGAGAAAGCACTTGCTTTGCATGTTGAAAACGCAGCAACAGATAGGGTTCCCGTAGAGCCCGAAAGGAGTGACTTTTTATTTACTGATTATTTTGGTTGCTGGGTCAAACCAGACAGTGCTCAGTGGTTACTACTCCTAGCTCTGTGCTCGGAAATCACCAGGGCAAGCTCAGGGCATATAGGTGGGTTGCCAGGATCGAAGCCGGGTCGACTGGATTGCCTGGCAGTGATTCTCCAGGGCAGAACCAAGAGTGAGTTCAGAGCATTCAGTCAGTGAGACTGCCCCTCAAAACAAAGGAAGGAAAAATGAAAAAACAAATGACTTATAGTAACAACTAGGTAAGAGAATAGAGCAGATAGATCACTTGCTGCCTGCAAGTCTACTCTGTGGCACCCCATTGGGTTACCTCCAGCCCAACATGAGTGATTGATTCTCCAGTCCCGAACCAAGCGTGGGATCAGAGCATTCAGAATGCCTGCCCCCAGATCAAGAAGAGGGGAAGAAATGAGAGCAAAGGAGGGTTAGAGGCTAGAACTCAGAATGAATCTCTGGACTCCTCCAAGAATCCCAGACCATCCCGTGTCTCTGCGGGTCCGTAAGGCCCCCTCAGTGCGCTCCGACCCCGCCCCTTGGCTCTCCCTGCCGAGGCCCAGCACCCCAAGCCCAGCCCGGCCGACCTTCAGGATCTCGCGGCCGCCCACGGCCAGGGCCACGTGCCGGCTCTGCAGGCCGCAGCGGATGTCCTGGGCCCGCGTGCCCGGCGGCACCTGCACCTCGATGAACACCTCCTCCAGGGTCTGGTACCACTGGCCCCAGGGCGTCCCGCACGGCACCACCCCGCTGCGCTCCTCGAACGGGGCGGACATGGCCCGCCCACTCGTGTCTCCGGCCGCGGAGCCCTCGCGGCGCATGCGCCGAGACCTTCGACCCGGCCGGCCACGCCCCTGCCCGCTGCTCGGGGTCACGGCGCATGCGCAGTCTGAAACTGGGAGCTTTTGATGGGCGTTGTTTTTGTAGCATTTTAGGAGGTTAAATACCTATAAGACTAAGAGTGTTGGGAGTAGTGAAACCCAGAGAAGATTCCTTTAAGGTAGGGGAAAAGAGTTTGAGCTAGTAAAGAGAAAACTCCCGGAAAGGCCGCGGCCGCCATCTTAGGTCGGATGAGCAAGCGCAGAGACTGTTAAGTCGGATGAGCATGCGCAGAGGCTATTACTCGCCCTCCCTCCTTCCCATCGAATTTCAGCCGGGTCGGACCCCCAGACGGAGCTCCAGCGGGTGGCCCCAACCGCTAGGCTCTGATTGGACGCGCCTGGATTCGAGTGCGCACGCTCCGAACGAGCTCCCTCCCGTGATTGGTTGTCCAGGGTTCTGCATCCCTCATTGGATCTAGCCAGAGTAGGCGTGGAAGGAGCGTGAGATTTGAATTGAAAGTAGTTGGTGGGAAGCTGCTGGCTGTTGCGGCAGACTTGTCCTGTCAAGTTTTGGATTGCGGAGTTGAGCGTTTAGGATGTCTTTTCCAAAGGCGCCCCTGAAGAGATTTAATGATCCTTCAGGTACGTATGCGGCTCAGAATTGGGTGCCCCGCTCTGGGTTAGCTCTTAAGGCCCTGACCCTGCTGGGCTCCCAGGATCCCAGGCAAGTGAGTGATTGATTTTAGGACGGGCTTCGGCCTGCTTATTGTATGCTTTCTCCTGAGATAGATAGGACGCATTTCTTATATTATTCATGATCTTACTGGTGAAAAGTATTCGGACTTAGATTTGGTCAGTGTCACGGGACAAAACTGGCAGATCCGAGGTTCAACTGCAGCCCTCTAGTCTTGAACTCTTAGCATTAGGGCGATTACTATGAAAAATTGTTTGTGGCTACCTGGCTGTGTGTGTTGGGCAGTGCCAGGGTGCCCCTACTGGTACTTGTTTTATTCTTTCCCACAGCCAGGGGTGGCTGCTCACTTTTGTAACGGTTGGGCAGCCTCCACTCAGTTGCAGCTCAACTTCAGAACCGTGACTTCTTTCATTTACCGTGTGCTCATTTAATATTTTTGAAAGTCACTTGTTAAACGTATGTTATGTCTCACAGATAACTGCGCATGCTTTGCACCACTCTTCTCCCAGAGTGAGAAAAGGATTTGCTTAAGCTTATTTGCTCAATTCAGAGTCGATCAACATATTATTTCCCAGATACTCAAAACTTACCATAAGTACTGTCTGATGTACACAAAATTTGAATAAAGGGTGTGTTTTCTACTAGATTAACCAGACATTCCATATGACATTTCAGACTCACTGCTGGAGCAGTGAAAGTGTCTTCCATTTTCTGTTGTTTATTTTGATTTAGTTTGGTTGGGGTAGGGTGGGAGCAAGGCATAGCTCCTCGTTCCTCAGGGCTTACTCCTGGCAATGCACTCAGGGAGTGCTCCTGAACTGGCTGGGTGGACCATAGTGGTACTGGAACGAAGGGTATTGAACTGTCATTTGTGTTCAAGGCAAGCACCAGCCCTCATTATTGCTCTGATCCACTTTCATGATTTCCTATTTACTCCAATAATCCTAACAATCATACTGTGTGGTAGATAATTCTTTTGTTTGTTTTGTTTTTTGGGGGGAGTCACACAGGCAGCACTCGGGTTATTCCTGGCACGCTCGGGGACCGTATAAGATGTCGGGATTCAAACCAATGACCCTCTGCATGAAAGGCAAACGTCTTACCTCCATGCTATCTCTCCGGCCCTGATACTTCTTTCTTTTAATTTGTGTATCAGCCAGTCATTACTAGCCAAAATACTTGTTCTAGAAAGCTTGAAGTGTCTTCCAAGATAGACCATATCTTCTGTCTGATGATCCCACTCCAAAAAATGTCTTAGTAACTTATTATCTTCGAAGTAGTGCATTTACACTTCCCGTGTTAGGGAAAAATCCCTAGAGCAGATAAGTGGGTGCGTACCCCATTTTCCCAATGTTTCACGGTGAGTGACCAAGCTAGTTTCAACCTAATTCTAGCTTCATTCCTGGCAGTGCTAGAGGATCAGGCAGGGCTAGGGCTCACACCTATGGCTCAGTAACTTTCATTGAAACTTTAATGTTTATGGTTCTAGGCTGTGCACCTTCTCCAAGTGCTTATGATGTGAAAACTTCAGAAGCTGTAAAAGGACCAGTATCTTTTCAGAAATCACAAAGATTTAAAAAGCAAACTGGTAAGTGCAGTAATGGCTCTCCTATTTTAAAAGTTTTACAATTATGGTGGTTGGGGGGGATTAGAAAATAAAAGATACCATTTTCATTAGGTGCTATACCCCAGACATATCTATATAATGCAAAACTATTCATTCTTTTCATTATGGAATTAGCATTGATTTATGGCAGTTTACAAACGTGATTGTACTGTAAATGCTACGTTGTGTTTGTAAATGCTTTTATTCAGTAAATTTAGGAAAGGATCACAAACAATGCTTACAATCCATATGGCTCTGATAAATAGACATTCATATATATATATCCTTTCATTTGTTAGTTATCTCAGCCATTCTGTAAGACAATATTTAAGAAAACCAGAAACATGTAAATTATGTAAAACAATTCTCAACCAATAATTTCAAAGCGTATAATCAACTATAATTTTATATTCACTAAAGTTTTGAATTAAGACATTTAAAAATTGGAGCTGTCAGATAATCTTTAATGATAAATGTGCAGACTGGAATGATAGTATATTTGATAGACTGCCATGCCTTGCACAGAGCCAACCCATATTTAATCCCCAGCATCCCATAAAGTACCCTGAACACAACAGGAGTAATTCGTTAGCAAAGAGCTGTGAGTAAACCCTGGACACTTCTAGGTGTGGCTCCAAAACAAAAAATACAATAAAGTTAAAGAACTCATAAAATAACAAATGATGATGTGGGAATGAAAAGACAACTAAGTGATTCAGAGGGCCGTAAGAATATACTACACCCAACTCAATCCACAAATCATAAAGCTCTGTAATTTACATATGTGAACTCCAATTAAAATATTATTTGTGGGGCCAGAGCGATAGCACAGCCTTAAGGCATTTGCCTTGCAAGCAGCCAACAGTTCAAATCCCTGCATCACCTACACTCCTCTAAGCCTACCAGGAGTAATCCCTGAGCATAACCGGGTGTGATCCCCCCAAAAAACCTTATTTGTGGGAGGGGTTGGGACATACTTTGTTTGGAAAACACTATACCCACAAGAGCCATAGCCATGTATTACCATTCTGGTTTCAGCTATTTAAAATCTTATTGACAAATTTGAAAAATGCTAATACAAATTCTACAAATCTATCCAAAAGTAGAAGTGTCAGATCCCAATTAGTAACACTGATTGCAAACAAAAATCAATACTAAACTACCATTCCATTTCAAGTAATAAAGTGATCAAGAAATGATACAGTTTTTGCACTTAAAATTTTTCTATACATTACATACCTTTTTCTTTCTTTTACATCAGAATGACATAAAAATAATTTAGTTTCAATATAATGTTCTGGCATTATCCTGTTTATCTCTCAATCATCTACTCAAGGAACAATGAACTACAAATATTTTACTGAAAAATGAATTTATTTAGTACGTTTTTGTGGGGTTTTTTGGCCTTTCCTAATTTTTTTTTTTTTTTTTTTTTGGTCTTTGGGCCACACCCGGCGGTGCTCAGGGGTTACTCCTGGCTGTCTGCTCAGAAATAGCTCCTGGCAGGCACGGGGGACCATATGGGACACCAGGATTCGAACCAACCACCTTTGGTCCTGGATCGGCTGCTTGAAAGGCAAACACCACTGTGCTATCTTTTCGGGCCCGACCTTTCCTAATTTTTACTTATTAGAACTTTCTTGAATAAACTGGTATACTAGCCAACGATTACACAATTTCAATTCAAAAGGTTTTTTGAACTTACCCCTGCATCACACTTATTGAAAAATTTTTACTGAAGGCACCCAGTAATTTTACATGACATATAACCTGATTTGTTTGATATTAGAAGTAGAAGTTCATGGGAGGGATAAAAAAAAAAGAAAAAAAGTAGATGTTCAATATGAAATTAGTAAATTACAACATATAAAACTGTATGATGAGCAAAATATGTCATAAATTAATAAGTAAATCCCCAGAGTATTTACAAAGCTTCCTATGTAAATAATATTTCATTATAATTTTAGATCCATATATAAGTATATTTGCAAATTTGTTAATTGAAGGCATCCATATTTTTTCTTCCATCACATAATCTGTGCCTTTGATTAAATAGGCAAATTATGCTAGATTCCAAAGTCAAAAAAAAATGTAAACAATGAATGATGGCTATTTCTCGAGATTTGAGAAATCTGGTCCACCTTTAGAGTAGTTTCCTGAGATTTCTGCTCCACTGAAGTCAAAGCCAGGATTCTAAAATAATAAAAGAATATTTTTAAAGCATTATAAAATAAAGCGTGAAAAAATATAAGTAACCCCAATGAACAAGTTAAAAAGACAAGAAATTGGGCCCGGAGAGATAGCACAGCGGTGTTTGCCTTGCAAGCAGCCGATCCAGGACCAAAGGTGGTTGGTTCGAATCCCGGTGTCCCATATGGTCCCCTGTGCCTGCCAGGAGCTATTTCTGAGCAGACAGCCAGGAGTAACCCCTGAGCACCGCCGGGAGTGGCCCAAAAACCAAAAAAAAAAAGACAAAAAATTATAACATGCAGAAAAGTGACAAATCATGAAAAGGAACCAAACATTAATAGTTAGAAAATAACGTAAACTATAAGGAATTTTTTCCCATTTTATATTTATAAATATTTATAAGTTCTCCATGCACTATAATGTTGGTATACAATGTATGCATGGGAAAGCATATACTTTAGTATCAATGTGTGTAAACAGATATAACAACTAGCAGTTTATAAAACTTTTAAAATGCCACACTGGGTTCTAGCAGATCTCTGAAGAAGACAACAAGCTCTACAGTTTTGGGGAGGGGCATTTTCATCTATTCAACAAACATTTACTGAGCCTCTACAGTCAGAAAGGAGCCATCAGAGTCATGTGGAATTTAAAACTGAATTAAGATCCCATTTCAGGGGACATTTCCACACAGACAGCAAGAAATAATTACTAAGGCTTGTACAAAGCTATTGGCACAGTGGTTGTAAACATTTCTGTGGTCAGGTAGTAAGTATGTGAAGATTTGCATGCCATATTGTCTGTCAACACAAGTAAATTCTGCCATTCTGTATGAAAGACAATACACAAATGAGTGGCCATACCAATGATCCAATCAGACTTTACTTCAAATAAAGTGGTTCATATTTGATCCATTAGACTTCAGGTTGCCAGTGTCTAATCTTAGTGTTGAAAGTTGATTTTTAAAAAGACTGGTTTAAGTGTAAAAGTGAAAAATTAGAAACTTAATGGGCTAGTCTAGGTGATACCTTAGAAGTGTTACAGATCAGAACTAGTAGCAGAGCAGTTGGTGAGAATAGGTCAAAATCTAAATATATTTGGAAGGAGTGCCAGGAAGATGGCACAACAAGTTGGATAGGGTGAATAAGAGAGGCAAGAATTAATGGTGTGTTCTCTCCAGCCCATAGCAGTTTTAAATTTTAACCATACTCATTCATTGTACTCTGCATAATGCCTTACTTCTTTCTGGAACCTCTCTAGCGTAAGTTTTCTTTGCATTTGGTCTTGTACCCAGGGATCAGCTGCATATTCAGATTCTAAAAGAGAAGTCCAACAATTTGCTGCATCTCTCTTTGTCTTTGTAAGAACAATGCGGACCATTTTTCTGTCCTCTAAAAAAAATTAATATTAGAGTTTTTTTATTAAAATTTGTATTAAAAATGTAGTTAACCTACATACAAGTGATTTAAACATAATTCAATTACTAAGTGTCTTAAAGCTGTAAAGGCAAAGAGGTCTTAATTTATCAAGGCAGAGATATATTACGTTGGAACACAAGCTTAATTTTTAAAAAGATTCTACTTGTGTAATGAAGAATCAATCTTACAAATGAAAGTGGTTTTGATAATTGATTTATAATAGCATGTAACCTATGTGTCATAGGTTTTACATATGAAAACATTTCCATAAATTTTAACAAATTACTCTTACCCAATGTCCATGTTCCCTCATCAGCTATAGTAGAATCAAAGAGTTTACCCTGTAAAACAAGCAGAGAATTTTAAGGGTGTTTTACTTCCCATTATTTAAGTCAAGTCTAATTTCCTCTTTGCTCTACATATAATAGATGTGGTTAATTGTATGGGGATGCAAATCTTATTTCCTTTCCATTTCAACACTGGTTTATCATATAGCAAATAATGCTTAATTTATTTGGAATATTTTTTTGCTTTGTTTTGTTTTGGGGCCACACCTGTGGTGCTCAGGGTTTACTCCTGGCTTTGTGTTCAGAAATTGCTCCTGGCAGGCTGGGGGACCATATAAGATGTTGGAGATCGGTTGTGATCGGTCACGTGCAAATGCCCAACTGCTGTGCTATCATTCTGGCCCCCTACTTGGAATACTTGTATGAGAAAGAATGCAGGGGTCTATATCAGGGCCCATAGTTTAGAGAAGATACAAAAGAGTCATTATTTGACTAGACATATGCAAAATTACTATGGAATGCTTTGGAAATAAAGCAAACAACTGAATTAAAATAATCATGATAAACTTTTAAACACTTATTTTCTTTGGTGGGAATTGGACAAATGACACAATACTTAATTAGTATAAAATGTACTAAATGATATACTTATGACTGAATTCACTGAAACTCTACTCAATTCACTATGATTTGTTGCTACTTCCAAATTTAAGTTTTAGAAAACTAAAATGCTAGGTATACAAAAGGACACCAAGCATCATAAGCTAAAATAACTGAGGGGGAAAATAATTATGGGTACAATATATTATAGTTATTGCTATATTCAGTACAGGTCTTACATCTGAACTGTAATCTTAAGTCGCTGTCCAGGAGAAATGTGATCTGCCCAACTAGCTCAGAAAAAGAGTTAAGATTTTAGGCTCTGGAATAATACTACAGTGGGTAGAATGCTTTCCTTGTATGCAGCATACTTGGGTTTGTTTCCAGGCATTCCATATGTCCCCCTAGCCTTCCAGGAGTAATCTTTGAGTGTGGAGCCTAGAAAAAGCCTTGAGCTCCACTAGGTGTGGGACCCCACTCCCTAAAAAAAACTGAAATATCCTTAAGATCCAAATTAAGAGATACAGAATATTGGTTTAGCCATATGGAATGTGCTGAACCTGCAGTACCTGCTGCTTTCTTATATAGCAGGTATTACCTTGACACTGCAGTCTCTTGGATGCTAGGATACTCATGAGCTTTAAACCCTAGGATAGTACCTTGTGGATCATGGATTAGACGCGCTGATGAAACTCATACACAAGAAACAGAATTTGTAGCAGCCATATTCTCCCATGGCACTAGAGAAGGAAATCTTTTTTTTTTTTTTTTTTTTTTTTTTTTTTTTTGGTTTTTGGGCCACACCTAGCAGTGCTCAGGGGTTACTCCTGGCTGTCTGCTCAGAAATAGCTCCTGGCAGGCACGGGGGACCATATGGGACACCGGGATTCGAACCAACCACCTTTGGTCCTGGATCGGCTGCTTGCAAGGCAAACACCGCTGTGCTATCTCTCCGGGCCCTAGAGAAGGAAATCTTAACTTCTCCCTAAATGTATTTAATTAGGGGCTAAATTCAGAGTCACTGGGAAGAAAGAGAGGGTCTTGGATTCACAGGATAATCCTATATGATATTCAGAGATGATATGAGTTTAAAGCTCATGAGATATAGTATAATAGCTTTGCCTGTGATAGCAGACCAGGGCTTGACTCCCAGGATCCTATAGGGTTCCCAGCATCTTCAGAAGTGAGTGTAAAATCAGGTAACCCCCATACCCAAACACAAATCTAAAGATAAATAAGGTAAAAAGGGGACACAAGACCCTACATAAATAATGTCTTTTAAAAGCCCCCCTGTACTTGGTCCTAGTTCTCTGGGTTTTTTGTTTGTTTGTTTGTTTGTTTTGTTTTGGGGGCACCCGTGCCTCTACTGAGGGCTTGATCCTGGCTCTGCGCTCAGAAATTATTCCTGATAGGCTTCTGGGACCATATGGGATGTCAGGCTGGGCTGTATGCAAGACAAGGTTCTATTCGATGTGCTATCACTGGCCCCCTGGTTATAGTCATATTGCTAAATTTCTGTGCCGCCTTCATAGCTGCCAACCTTGCCATCAATACTCTGCTCTGGTTCACTTGCTAGAACTCGCTCCTTTGCAAATTTGTCTGTTAACAAACACCCGCATAGAGCGCACCTTAAAAATGTCTTTGAAAATAACTTATAGTAACAACTAAGTAAGAGAGTAGAGCAGGTAGATCACTTGCTGCCTGCAAGTCTACTCTGTGGCACCCCATTGGGTTACCTCCAGCCCAACATGAGTGATTGATTCTCCAGTCCCGAACCAAGCGTGGGATCAGAGCATTCAGAATGCCTGCCCCCAGATCAAGAAGAGGGGAAGAAATGAGAGCAAAGGAGGGTTAGAGGCTAGAACTCAGAATGAATCTCTGGACTCCTCCAAGAATCCCAGACCATCCCGTGTCTCTGCGGGTCCGTAAGGCCCCCTCAGTGCGCTCCGACCCCGCCCCTTGGCTCTCCCTGCCGAGGCCCAGCACCCCAAGCCCAGCCCGGCCGACCTTCAGGATCTCGCGGCCGCCCACGGCCAGGGCCACGTGCCGGCTCTGCAGGCCGCAGCGGATGTCCTGGGCCCGCGTGCCCGGCGGCACCTGCACCTCGATGAACACCTCCTCCAGGGTCTGGTACCACTGGCCCCAGGGCGTCCCGCACGGCACCACCCCGCTGCGCTCCTCGAACGGGGCGGACATGGCCCGCCCACTCGTGTCTCCGGCCGCGGAGCCCTCGCGGCGCATGCGCCGAGACCTTCGGCGCGGCCGGCCACGCCCCTGCCCGCTGCTCGGGGCCACGGCGCATGCGCAGAGACTGGAGCTGGCGGCGCCGAAAGTTGGGGGGTCTTTAGATGCTTGTGTGTGTGTTTCCATTTTCTGTGACATTTTAGGACACTACCCTTGAGAGTATTGGACTACTGAAACCCAGAGAAGATTCCTTTTAAGGGAAATAGGGGGAGGGGTTGAGCTAGAGAGATGGAACTCCTGGAGGGTCACCTCTGTGAAGTCATTGTCAGATCTCCCAGGTGGAGGGAGCTTGCCCAGTGCCCTGTTAACTTTTACTCTCTCCCTTCTCTTCGTCGCCTCCTCCCAGTCACAATGAATAATGCCATTTAGGATTGGCAGAGGAACAAAGCTTGTATTCTGTTGACAGGTGGATTGAACCCCAGGCCATCTTATTGGATGTGGCTAGAAACACTTGGGCCAGTTGTTGATTGGTCTGCATTGGTGCAAGCAGGGCTCTTTTCCCACTGCCTCACGCCCTGGTGAGCAGAGAATGAGCAGGATGTTTGAATAAAAGAACAACTACCTACTAGAAAGAAACTAGCTGTTCTCAGACCAGTTCTGGTGACCTTTTGTTTTGTGGGGCTGGGCATCATATCTTTTCCAAAGGCTCCCCTGAGGCGACTCAGTGAACTTTCTGGTGCCCAAGAGGTTCAGAGCTGGGTGTACCTTTCTGTATCTACTTTTATGGACCTTTCCCTGCTAGGCTCCCATAATCTAAAGCAAATTAAGAGATTTTAGGATGGGAATCGGGCCTGCTTAATATATGCATTTTAAAAATAGATATTAAGCGTGTCCGATATTATTCATGATCTTACTTGTAAAATGATTCAGATTTATATTTGGTCAGTGTCATTTGACCAAACTGACAGATATATGGTTTCACTCAACCCTCTACTCTTGAACTCTCAGCATTAGAGCAATTACTATGATTTCTCTGAAAAACTGTTTGTGGCTAACTGGCTGTGTGTGTGCTGGGCCGTGCCAGTGTGCATCTACTAAGACGTATTTGTTCTTTCCACAGCCAATGAGGGCTGCTCACTTTTGTAACTAGTTTGCAGTAACACCTGTTACAGCTGAACTTCAGAGCCCGTAAATTTTCACTTGCCATTCTTTTATATTTTAGAAAGTCACTTGTTAAACGTATTTATGGGGCCCGGAGAGATAGCACAGCAGCGTTTGCCTTGCAAGCAGCCGATCCAGGACCAAAGGTGGTTGGTTCAAATCCCGGTGTCCCATATGGTCCCCCGTGTCTGCCAGGAACTATTTCTGAGCAGACAGCCAGGAGTAACCCCTGAGCACCGCCGGGTGTGGCCCAAAAACCAAAAAAAAAAAAAAAAAAAAAAAAAGTATTTATGTCTCTCAGAGAGCTGTGCTTGTTTGCACCCAGGGAAGGCCAAGAGAGAAAGAATTTCCTTAAGCTTATTTTCTTCTGGCTATGCTAGGAGGGTTACTCCTGACTCCGTGCTCAGAAATCGCTCCTGGCAGGCATGGAGACCATATGGGATGCCAGTGATTGAAGCTGGGATTGTCCTAGGTCAGCAGCATGCTACTGTTGTGCTATCACTCCAGCCCCTGTATGTTTTTCTTTCTATTAACCAGACATTCCATATAACATTTCAGGCTCACTGTTGGAGCAGTGAAAATATCTTCCAATTTCAATTGCTTATTTTGATTTATTTTGGTTGGGGTGAGGTTGGGGCAAGGCTTAGCCCCTGGGTCCTCAGGGGTTACTTCTGGCAATGCACTCAGGAATTGCTCTTGAATTGGCTGAGTGGATCGTAGCACCAGCTGGACTGGAGGGGATTGAACTCCTGTCATCTGTGTTCAAGGCAAGCACCAGCCCTCATTATTGCTCTGATCCACCTTCATGATTTTCTATTTACTCCAGTAATCCTAACAATCATATTGTGCTGTAGATACTTCTTTCTTTTAATTTGTGAATCAGTCAGTCGTTACTAGCCAAAATACTTGTTCCAGAAAGCTTGGTCTTCCAAGATAAACCATATCTTCTGTCTGATGATCCCTCAACAACAAAAAAATGTCAATAACTCACATCTTTGAAGTAGTGCATTTACATGTCACGTGTTAGGGAAAATCCCTAGAGCAGGTAAATGTGTGTGTACCCCATTTCCCCAATGTTTCAGTGTTAGTGGCCAAGCTAGTTTCAACCTAGTAATTACAGCTTCATTCCTGGCAGTGCTTGAGGATTAGACAGTCCCAGGGCTCACACCTTGGGCTCAGTAGCTTTCACTGAAACATTGTTTATGGTTCTAGGCTGTGCACCTTCTCCAAGTGCTTATGATGTGAAAACTTCAGAAGCTGTGAAAGGACCAGTATCTTTTCAGAAATCACAAAGATTTAAAAAGCAAACTGGTAAGTGCAGTAATGGCTCTCCTTTTTTTTTTTGTTTTGTTTTGTTTTGAGCCACACCCAGCTGTACTCGGTTACTCCTGGTTCTATGCTCAGAAATCATTCCTGGTATGCCGGGAATTGAGCCCGAGTCCATCCCGGGTTTGCTGCATGCAAGGCAAATGCCTTACCGTTGTGCTATCTCAGGCTCTGGCTCTCCTATTTTAAGTTTTACAATGATGGTGATTGGGAAAGAATGTAGAGGGGGAAACGGTGTTTCTATAGCGTGCAAAACTATATTTCATGTTTTTCATTTTGGAATTAACATTGACTTATGGCAGTTAACTAACATAATTGTATACCTGTAAATGCTACGTTGTTTTTGTAAATGCTTTTATTTAATGATGTTAGAAAAGGATCACAGCAATGCTTACAAAACCATATTGGTAGGAAAACCCAACGCTCAGGTATATATCCTGTCTTTCATTTGTTAGGTATCTCAACCATTCTGTAGAGAATGATTAGGGAAACCAGAAACATGCCAGATATGTAAAACAAACTGCTCTACTGATCATTTCAAAACATACAATCAAGAAAATGTTTTTGTTTTTGTTTTGGGCCAAACCCAGCAGCTCTCAGTTTATTCCTGACTGCGCTCAGAAATTGCTCCTAGCAGGTTTGGAGGACCATATGGAATTTTGGGAATTGAACCTAGGTAGGCAACTTGCAAGGCAAATGCCCTACCTGCTGTGCTATTGTTCTGTCCCCCCCCCCCTTTATAGTCATTAAAGTTTGAATGAAGATATTTGGTAGGGGTCGGAGAGATAGCATGAAGGTAAGGTGTTTGCCTTTCACACAGAAGGTCGGTAGTTCGAATCCCGGCATCCCATATGGTCCCCTGAGCCTGCCAGGAGAGATTTCTGAGCTTAGAGCCAGGAGTAACCCCTGAGCACTGCCGGGTGTGACCCCCCCCCCCAAGAATTTTTTTAAAAAAGACATTTGGTAATTGGGGCTGGCCTATATCTTTAACAATAAATGTGCAAAAACCATGTGCCATTCATTGTTATCATCTGAGTGTTATTATCTGTAAAATCAGACACCTGTAAAATCACTTTTTACATTTATTCTTTCACTTTTTCTGAGTTAATTAGCACATGTATCCTAAATTAAGTCAACCCTGTCCCATGGGTGATTAACTTTGTTCTGTTAACTTTGGCTAATAGAAGTGGCAAAGAAAGCAGCATACAGCTAGAAGTGGGTGACTGAGTAAGACCCCAGGGGCTGCTCATGCTGGCTGAAATGCACTGTCCTGTGACTCCATCTGGTTTCTTGTGTGATGCCCTTACTGCAGACCAGGAACACAATGAATAAATACTAAAAACTGCAGGTAGCAGCCCCTCATCCCCAAACCAACCATCCCCCTTTGTCAGCTGATTGCTATCTGATGTCTTCCCAATCCACCAGGTCCTTTGTTGTTGTTGCTGTTGTTGTTGTTGTCTGGGTCACACTCGGCAGTACTCAGGGATTACTCCTGGCTTTGTGCTCAGAAATCACCCCTGGCAGGCACGGAGGACCATATGGTATGCCGGGATTCAAACCACCATCCTTCTGCATGCAAGGCAAACGTGTTTCTACCTCCATGCTATCTCTCCGGCCCCCACTGGGTCCTTTTGACAAGTAGAAAAGCTGGAGTTTGTAGACACTGTAAGATCTTCTCTCATTCTTTTGGGGGAAGGGGTATATGACCCATAACTAGTGCCACTCAGGAGTTACTTTGGCTCAGAAGTTCCTGTTGGCAAGCTTGGGGGACCACATGGGATGCTGGAGATCAAACCCAAGCCAACTGCTTGCAAGGCAAATGCCCTATCAACTGTGCTATAGCTCTGGCCCCAAGATCTCTCCTTTTTCTTTTCCTTATTTTTAGTTTTCATTAAAATTACCCAGATTCGGGGCCAGAGAGATAGTATGGAGGTAGGGCATTTGCCTTGCATGCAGAAGGACGGTGGTTCTAATCCTAGCATCCCATATGGTCCCCCAAGCCTGCCAGGAGAGATTTCTGAGCATAGAGCCAGGAGGAACCCCTGATCGCTGCCGGGTGTGACCTAAAAAAAAAAAAAACCCAAGCTCAAGGGCTGGAGAGATAGCTCAGCTGTGGCCAACCTAGGACCAACCCTGATTCCATCCCCAGCATCTCATATGGTCCACCAAGTTTGTCAGGAGTGATGTCTGAGCTCAGAGCCAGGAGTAACCCCAGGTGTCACCCAGAAACACAAAAATAACCCCACCCATGCTCAGTTGGAGACCACCTAGGTTTGATTAACATAAGTACCCATACTATGTCTCCCAGCTGATTTACCTTCTGTTCTGTTAACTTTTGCCCATAAAACTGGGCTAAAGGTCTTACAGTGCTAACTGACTGAGCCTAATCAAGGAAGCTGGAATCTCTTTGGCCCTGTACTTTTTCACCTTCTTCTATACTGCTCCTTCTGAGGGGGTCCATTAAGGGTTGGATTTCAGCTTGAAGAGCCTCCCATACCCCAGCACCTGAACACTTTCAGGTGTTATCTAAAAAAAAAAAAAAAAAATTGGAAATTGTGAACTGGAGTGATATTATAGTTGGTAAGGCATTTGTCTCACACACAACCAATCCATAAAATCCCTTGACTCCCATATAGAGAAACACAGGATTAATTCCTGAGTGTAGGGGCTGGAGAGATAGCATGGAGGGTAAGGCGTTTGCCTTTCATGCAGAAGGACGGTGGTTCAAATCCCAGCATCCCATATGGTCCCCTGAGCCTGCCAGGGGCAATTTCTGAGCGTAAAGCCAAGAGTAACCCGAGTGCTGCCGGGTGTGACCCAAAATCCAAAAACAAAAACAAAAATAATTCCTGAGTGTAATCCAGGAATAAACCTTGAGCACTGCTGTGAGTGACCCCAAAACAAAAAAGGTTTAGAAATTGTATTTTGTCATTTTGATGATAGTTCAGTTTTTGACATTGACCATAATCTGTACAATTTATTTTATTACAGAATCTCAAGAAAATCTTAATTGCAGCTGTGATGGTACTGTGCTTGCTTCAGGAATAAGAGCTAAGCCTTTAAGACCAAAAGTGAGACCTCTTAGAACATTTTTAGTTGCTTTATAGGATCATTGAAAATATTTGTATCTGATATTTCCTGAGACAACATTGTGTTAAATCTATCAATGAAGGCTAAGAGTTTGTAAATTTGTAAGGAAACTTGATTATTAGGATTCTTACAAATTCAACATTTCTACCTACATCTCTACTTAATATATTGTGTTTGAACGCGCTCTTAAGTTTAGAATTACATAGCAGACTCCATTTCCCAATCATTGCAATATCTGTGAAAAATATACAGTATTTGGAGCTGAACCATAATACAGTGGGTTGTATATTTGCCTTATAAGTGGCTGACCTGAGTTTGTTCCCCAGCATCCCATCTAGTTCCCCCAGCAGTGGTTCCTGAGTTCGGAGCCAGGAGTAACCCCTGAGCATTTTCTGGTTTAGCTTCCAAGCAAAAGTATTTATAGCACCTTTTAAAATCATTTCATCTTTTTATTTTTCCTTAGAGCTTTGAGTTTATTTTTTATTATGAAGAGAGGCCATTAGCACCAGTGGTGGTGCGATGGGCCCCCTAAAGCATTTAGGATCCATGTACTAAATCTCCAGATCTTTATTTCTGGACCAAGTGTTGCAGTTATAAAATATTAGCAAGCTGTACTTTCTAAAGAAGTTGCAAGGGGCCGGAGGGATAGCATGGAGTTAAGGCATTTGCCTTTCAAGCAGAATGTCATCAGTTCGAATCCCGGTGTCCCATATGGTCCCCCATGACTGCCAGGAGCAATTTCTGAGCATGGAGCCAGGAGTATTTCCTGAGCACTGCCGGGTGTGACCCAAAAACCACACACACAAAAAAAAAAGCAAAACAGAAGTTGCACCAATTTTTTCGTATTGGAATGTGAAACATACTCAGAGTTGGAGATCTAAAGCTATAGTTTAAGCCTAGACTGTTTCACTCATTGAGAAGTACCTTAGTATATTTACATGAAATTCTGTATATACTGAGCAATTGAAACTGAAGACCTGTGGTTAATATTTTTAAATATGTATTTATAAACTCATAGGCTTAAATTTGTTGCAAATTTAAATGTGTTCAGAATAAGTTGTGTAAACCAACTTTTATTTATTTTGCTTTTTTAGGGTGTTCATACCATGTGACTCTTAGGGCTTACTCCTGGCTATGCACTGAGAAATTGCCATATCCCAGTCATTTAGGATGCCAAAGGATCGAACCAAGGTTCGTCCTACATCAGCTGTGTACAAGGCAAATGCCCTACCACTATGCTATCGCTCTGGCCCCAAACCTACTTTTTTTATTTTTATGTTTTATTAAGTCTAAATGAAGTTATTTCTCATGAAAACTTAGTATCTGGCTTGAGATGTCCTATATGTAAAACATTGGAAATATGGAAGATGTAGCCCCACAAAAAAAACCCAAATAAAAGTTTTATTAAACCCAGAAACCATAGACTTTCTTAATGGAAAGTACCATTAAGTAGGAGATTATACACTTGTGATAGTGAGTTTCTTCCCTAGCATAGTAGAATAAAATGTTCATTTCTTCTATTAGATGAAAAAATGACCATTTATATTTGTTGTGTCAAATACTGTAGAAATAAATTATATGGTATAAAAATTATATAGATTTTGAGGCCAAGTGGTAGTATAGCAGCTGGGCTTTTGTTATCAAAGTTGAAACTTAAATTTTTTTTTTTTTTTTTTTGTAATATTACTTACGGGCTGGAGTGATAGCATAGAAGTAGGGCATTTGCCTTTGCTTGCTGCCGACCTGGGACAGACCTGGGTTTGATCCCCAACAACCCATATGGTTCCCTGAGCCTGCCAGGAGTGATTTCTGAGTGCAGAGACAGGAGTAACCCCTGAGCACCACCAGGTGTGGCCCAAAAACCAAATATGTATCTACTTACTTAAATGACCTAATCAAAAATACAGGAATGTTACTATTTAATGTTAGGAGGCAGCCATCACCTTTATTTTTGTTTGTTTTTATTTTGGGGAAACACCTGGCAGTGATACAGGATTAACTCCGGGCTTTTTGTTCAGGGATCACTCCTCAGGGGCCATCATCTGGGGTGCTATGGATTGAATCTGAATTTGATGCAAGGCAAACACTCTACTTGCACTACTATTGCTCCAGCCTCAGCCTTATATTTATTATTTACCGGAAGCTTCTAAACCTAAAACACTTTTTTTTTTTTTTTTTGGTTTTTTGGGTCACACCCGGCGGTGCTCAGGGGTTACTCCTGGCTGTCTGCTCAGAAATAGCTCCTGGCAGGCACAGGGGACCATATGGGACACCGGGATTCGAACCAACCACCTTTGGTCCTGGATCGGCTGCTTGCAAGGCAAACACCGCTGTGCTATCTCTCCGGGCCCTAAACCTAAAATACTTTTTTTTTTTTTTTTTTTTGGTTTTTGGGCCACACCCGGCAGTGCTCAGGGGTTACTCCTGGCTGTCTGCTCAGAAATAGCTCCTGGCAGGCACGGGGGACCATATGGGACACCGGGATTTGAACCAACCACCTTTGGTCCTGGATTGGCTGCTTGCAAGGCAAACACCGCTGTGCTATCTCTCCGGGCCCCTAAACCTAAAATACTTTTAAGATTGAAAAGCCTTTCCTTCCTTTTCCACACATTTAGTAGACTCAGAAAAATGCTTAAAGTAGAAAAGAATTATTGGGAAACTTATTTCTCATAATTTAAAATTAAAAATTCAGCAAGGCTCTTATATTCATGATATTCTAATTTGTTTATTTCTCTTTTAAATGGCAGAAGTCTCAAAAAAATGACAAAGGCTTGAAATTGAAAAAAGAGGTAAGTAATGCTTTCAATGTATTCAAAAACAATCCTGTCTCATAGTGGACGAAGAAAGACAGAAACCAGGATTCTGGCGCAGTTTGAGTAACCATCCCATAGGAGGCAGAGCAAACTATGCAGCCCTTCAAAGGGTCCTTCCATAGATCCAGTCTTGTCTGGTGGCCTGTATGTTGTACTAGTAAAGTTGTGCTCTGCTTTGGGACAGATACAAGATAACCCATCAAGGAAAGGGAATGGTTAAAAGTTGTTGTCGTTTGGATGTTCCAGGTTCATGAGGCCACGGTGGGCCAAAGTGTGCGGGCGCGAGGCCGAGCTCCGGAGGCCGGGAGTGGGGGCGCGGCGGGGTGAGGGGCTTCCTGGTTGGGTTAGGGGTGATGGTGGTGGACAGCGGTGGATGGCGTGGGGTTCCTTTCACCCTTCCCGGGGCCTGGCCCGCCAGTCCCTGCCCCCTGGCGACTGCTCGTCTGCGACGTGTTGGTGGCAGCAGCCCAGACTCTGCAAATGCTGCCAATTCAATGCACAGCTCATTCATTCTCAGCAGTTGTCAGAGATTGAGACTCTTCTGCTTCCAGAAAGGCTTGCAGAGAGGCACCCCGAGGTGGAGGGGACCGACGGGATTAGGAATCACCGTTGGCAGTCTCTGGGGACTTTCTGGGATGCAGGGGATCAACCCTGGACCCTCCAGGGTAGGCAGGAATGCAAGGCAAAGAAACCACTCTCTTTCCAGCCCTAGAAAGTATTTTTATAGCATAGAGTATGCATGCTATACTACTTTGATAGGTAAAAATACCTCTAGTATTTTTCTAGGTATAAAGGCATAAGAGGCTTTTAGGGTATTTAGGATGTCCCCCTCAACCCCACTCTGCCCATGGTCGTGATTGATATATTTCATAAATATATGTTTATAACAGTTATAAGTCGTAGTTATAAATTATAAAACATAAAATATTAAAATATATAAAATGTTACTAAAAAGTTATAAATTAGAGACTACCACACCAGGAAAAAATGGGTTTATTGTATGCTAACGCCCTACCATTGTGCTATGGGTCCTGCCTCCAGATGGGCTGCTCTGAAGTCTTTATTCTTTTTTTGGTTTTTTTTTTTTTGGTTTTTGGGTCACACCCGGCAGTGCTCAGGGGTTACTCCTGGCTGTCTGCTCAGAAATAGCTCCTGGCAGGCACGGGGGACCATATGGGACACCGGGATTCGAACCAACCACCTTTGGTCCTGGATCGGCTGCTATTCTTACCTAGGTGGGAGAAATCAAGTGGATGATAGGAAATAGTACCTGCTTGCCTACTACTGACCAAAATTCAAGATTGAAGTGCTAGTCATGTACCTGTAGTCAGGATCCACATTCTTTGAGATCTAAGAAAGGCCTAGAAGGTTCAGTTGATTCTAATGGTAACTAATTTACTGGCTCCTAGTGATTAGTACAAGCCCAAACCAATCCTGGTGTCTGTATTGGGATTTGATAAGTAAGTGATCAATGAAAGGAGGTCTAGGGGTGTGCATGGTATGGGACTAGGTGGGGTGTCTGTTGAGCACAAGTCAGACTGAGTTTTGGGGAGCAGTGCCAGAACTCTGGGTTTGGAAGATGCTGGTACAGACCAAGTGGGATAGAGTCCCAGGACAGAAGTGCATGTTATTAGTGATATGAAAATGTGGTGTTTTCCAAGTCACTTCTTATATTTTCTTATTTCCAGTATTGCACAGATGATCGAGATAAAATAAATCGATTGGAGAGAGGCTCTTTCTATATTCAAGGGATTTCAATTTTAGTTCTGTGTGTCATTTGGCATACTAGCTTTAAGCAGATTCTCTGGGTCATAAGTGACATTCCAACAAAGATTTGTGAGCAGGCATCTACAATTCTAAAGTGGTACAACTTTTGTGCCACATTGTAGAAAATGCAGAGCTTTTCTCATTTACTTTTATATGGCTTAAGATTATTTTTTTAAATGAGTATACCTTTGCTTGGCAGATTTCAGGAGTTCACATCATATTTTACCTCATTGGGTAAATTCTCTCTTTCTCTCTTTCACTCACTTTCTCTTTCTCTCTCTCTCCCTCTCTTTTCCCTCTCTTTCCCCTCCCTCTTATACTACTCATAAACCACTCACACTGAACTGGTAATCATCTGCCAGTAACCACTTTTTTCTACCTGTTTTACCCTTTTGTCTCCATTCCTCTCCTTTTTGTCCTTTCTAGTTATAATCAATTTGTTGTCAGAAGCTAGGAAAAATTTTTTTGTTCATTTGTTGCTTCCTCCTTTATGTTCAGTCATATTTATGTTTTTTTCTAACTTATTTCACATAGCATCGACATTTCAAACCCCATTCTTATTGCAAATAAGATTTTAAAATATAGTTGAATATATTGTCTATGTATACTACATCTTCATTGCGGTTTTTATTAGAGTATTTAGTATGCTTCCATAAAAAAAAAGTTGTTGTCATGTTCTTGCTAGTATGTGGTGGATCAAATATTAACATTTTGTTTGTTTTGGTTTTCTTTTGGTTTTGGTTTTTGGGCCACACCTGGCGATGCTCAGGGGTTACTCCTGGCTCTACATTCAGAATCTACTTTTGGTGGGCTCGAGGGACCCTATGGGATACTGGGGATCAAAACCAGGTTGGTCACATGGAAGGCATACACCCAACCCTCTACTGTCTCTCTAGCTCCTCTTTTAGTTTTATTGCACATCTTTTGTCTCTACTATTTAATTTACTAAAAATAGTTAACAACTAGAGAATTGCTGGGTGTGGAAGAAATCCAAATAGATTTGTGGGATGTTGTGAAGTTTTATAATAATATGATGAATTCTCTGGGTTCTCCATCTTAAGAAAAAAGAAGAACCACCACACGAACAATTAAGTATGGTGCTGGGTGTGTGTCAAAGTTCTTGTTCACAGAACAAGAACAGGTCAGAAAATTGGTCCTGAATAATGACCGAGTTGGTATTTCTAAATTTCTTGTGTATTTCCTTTGTGCTTAGTTATCCGAAAATGGCCAGAGGAACCAGGAAGTTCGAAACTGTGAGCTGCTGAAACACAGCCAAAGAGAAACCAAGATGAAGGTGAGCAAAACCTGCAGAGATCCTACTGTGCTTGCTCTTGGACCCCTGCGTGCTTCCTAAGGAGGTTTTCTCTATTCCATAGAACGTGATGGCCAAACAGGAGGGCATGGAGATGAAGCTTCGGGTTACCCAGGAGACTTTTGAAGAGAACCAGGGGAAAGTCACACAACTGGAGGGGAAACTGTGAGTAGCTGAAAGGAGAGGAAACGGGTTCAGTGGAACACATTCAGAGCCACCTTCCTGCTTTCTCCTGTTTACTGAGATTCTAAACTTTCTCAATGGTTCTCTCATTGCCTCCCTGAATATTTGATTCATTCTTTTTTGTTTTGTTTTGGGCCATATCCAGCAATATTTTGATTACTCCTAGCTCTGCATTGAGGGTGGTACTTTGAGACCATATGGGAGGCTAGAGATTGCACACTTTACCCCCTGTACTATCTCTCCAGTCTCTCCCACCACTGCTTTTTTAGGAATGGAGAGATTGGGGCTACACTTGCCTGTTCTCAGGGTTACTTCTTTTCTTTAAACTTAGTTATCATGAAATTACATAGTGTTATTCATGGTTGGGCTTCAGCCATACAACATTTGAACACTGATCCCGTGACAGTTGTCCACTTCCCTCCACTGTTCGCCCCCCACCGACTAGTCTGCTTCTGTGAGAGGTGCATTTTGGTTTGTTCTGTTGTGGTTTTGATTTTGGGTCATACCCGCAGTGCTCAGGGGTTACTCCTGGCTCTGCTCTCAGAAATCGCTCTTGGCAGGCCTGGGGGACATGCAAGGCAAATGCCCTATCACTGTACTATCTCTCCAACCCCATCAAGTGGCAATATTGATCCAAAAACAGATCAATAAAATCCAATTTGTGATCATTGTTGTATCATAGTGGTGTGACTTTGCTGCAGACATGTTAGCATCCATAAGCAAAAACTTAGTGGGTTAGATAAATCTCAGTAGGAATAAGCAGATACACAAGGCGGACGAATATGAAATATGAAAATGAAATAAATGAGACCACACAAAATGAATTGTATGGGGACCCACGTCCAAGGGACGAGAGAGAAATTTTATTTTTCAGGTGATGACTTATTTAAGCACAGGCTTTGGAATGCAGGGTGTCCTCAGGGAAAACAAAGTTTAGGAGATCGTCCAGAGAAAGTACAATGGGGGACCAGGCCTAGAATCTACATATCGACTATCCTATAGGTGAGAAAGAGCCCTGCTGGAGGTTGGTGGTGGAATTGTTTTTGGGTAAGCAGAAAAACAGGTTTAACAAGGAAACAGGAGGAGAGATATAGAAATATTTATGATGTTAATCTAGTTGCCAGAAAATAGATTTTTTGGGGGGACAGAAATAATTGTTTACCATCATAGAGCTAAACTCAGAAAAACAAGCTGCTGGCACCAGGTTATACTAGAAATATGAGTCACAAATAAACTAGCCAGCGGGGAACTATTGGAGGGCTTTGGTACAGACATTTCTTTGTTTGCAGGAAAGCTGAGGCAGAATTTCTATACAAGAAAAGGAACAAAATTTAAATAAAGAGAAAATGTAATGTCACAGAATTATAGCCAATAATCCACATAAGGGTCAATAATTGACTTCTCTGAACGGGCATTTTGGCAAATAATTCTTGGGAGGAAAAATTAGACACTGTACCAGGAAGGCAAAAAGCCACGTCTGGTGCATGCCCCCGTAAGTGGGGGGGGGGGGGGGTAACATGACTTGAAGCCATTTTCTGAGGATTGACTGGGCTGGTTGGTGCTACTTGACCCTCTGTGTGCAAAACAACTAAAATGGAAAATATTTTAAAGATTTAAAAAGGTGGAGTGCATGCTCTGCATACAGAAAGCTCAGGTATAATCCCTAGCATTGCTTGGTGCTTGGTTCTGAAAGGTCCGGGCCTCCTAATCTAGCTGCCGAGGCAGAGAAATGAAGAGGCTAAAGCCCCAGCAAATGCTCCAGCAAGTCCTTTATTTCTGACCGAATGGTCAGGGTCAATGTGTGCCCAGAATAGGACAGAGAGAAAGACCACCTGTTGGTCTAAATTCGTTCTTATATACCCTAAGAAGGGGGGGGAGAGAAGGGGGCAGTGACGACTTCCTTAAGGGCGGGACATCCGCCAAGGTAATACGAGTTATTGGTGGGGCCTAGGTAGTGACGACTTCCTTAAGGGGCGGGGCATCCGCCAAGGTTGGTGGAGGAGGGGCTGACTTCCCTTTTCAGTTCCTAGAGTATGATCAGAGTTTCCTCACTAATTTACATCAGAACCATAGAGATAGGTTCTAGTATCTCCCGAAGTGACCCCAAAACAAACAGCAAACTTGAGTCAGCTGATTATATGTGAGGTTACATAGAATAATGGCTTAGAGTATATAGTGAAGTACAGAGCAGTAATGACCATGAGTGAGGCATTTGTCTTGCATGCAGCCTAGCTGGGTTCAATCCTCAGCATCCCATATGGTCTACTGAACTTGCTAAGATTAAGTCTTGAACCCAGTTGGTTGTGGTCCCCCAAAAAACAGAAAACAAAACAAAGTGTCTCCCTACCGTCCCTCCACTCTCCCTCCCTCCCTTCTTTTCCAAGAGCTGACACGGCAGCGCCTCTGTCTCGCTTTTTCTTATTTTTTCCTCCTTCCCCCCTATTTTTTCTCCATTTTTCCTCCCTTCTCCCCCCTCTACCATTTCCCTCTAATAATGCAAAAAGAAAAAACAAAGTGTACAGTCAGCTTGGCTAACAGCACACTATTTGGTACACAGTAAGCATTTGGTATGATAGTCATATATTTGTTTTCTGCTTTTTGGCATTTTCATGTAGAAGGAAAAGACTGATGGAAAATCTGAAATAGAAAAATTCTTACCCTCTACAATAACCCCAATAGTTACTGTGCCTATGCAAGGGGATAAAGAAAAGGAGGGGGAAAAAAGCACAAAACAATCATTTTCCACATGTTTATTTATCGATGATCGATTTTTTTTTTTTTTTTTTTTTTTAGGAACCATCAGCTTTATTCATGCCCTAGCCACCACGTGTGTGTGGCCTATCTCATAACCTTTTAAGCATTCAGCCATTCCAGGCTACCCTGCGTCTAAACTCTTTCAGCCATCTTCCTCAGAGCGCCCAGCAGGGCCAAAAGGCAAAGACCGATCGATTTTTTTGACGTCTTTATTTTGGTGTGGAGATTACGGTTGATGTCTCCAATATTATTTTATTTTATCTTGTCTTGTCTTTCTCTTTCTTTTTGCATTCGAGCATGAGTTGATTTCAGAACCGAGACTATTGTGTGGTGCCTATCTTTATTGCTGTAGTGCTCACCGGTTATTTAATTTGATAATTTTTTCTGTATTGCTGTGGTACTCTTTTTTTTTTTTTTTTTTTTTTTTTTTTTATTTTTGGGTCACACCCGGCAGTGCTCAGGGGTTGCTCCTGGCTGTCTGCTCAGAAATAGCTCCTGGCAGGCACGGGGGACCATATGGGACACCGGGATTCGAACCAACCACCTTTGGTTCTGGATCGGCTGCTTGCAAGGCAAACGAGGCTGTGCTATCTCTCCGGGCCCTGCTGTGGTATTCTTAATTACCTTTTTCACATCCTCTCTCAAACTGAGGTTGGAAGCCTCTAGAGACTCAGCCCATTTTCAGTGTATTTGACTTTTGACTTCTTTTTTGTTTTTTCTCTTATTTTGTACCCCAATCTATTGCTTTTCTTGCCTTCAAACAAAACCACATACCTCAATTTTTCTAGCTCTGCCTCTTAAATAGAAGGGGAAACGAGGGTTCCAGGACCAAACAGATATGAGATCACTAATACTAAGCCAGACAAAGAGGGGTCCACCTACTCTAGTAACCCGGGGGGTGATGGTGGGGTATATGGGATGTAGAAAGGGAACTGGAATGGGGGGAGGATATAGTTGGTGATGGATATTCCCCTGATTCAATGTTAATATGTACCTAAAACTCTACTGTGAAAGATATGTAAGCCATTATGGAAAAAAATATGTTTTTAATCAGAAACTTTCTTTGACTTACATGTATTATTATTATATCAATTATATGTTATGTCACTAGATTATGTTATGTTAGCTTACTTCATTATGTTAATCAATTTTGTCTCTTGAATAAATTCTTACAATAAAAAAAAAGATAGCCTTCTCAAAGGATGGATTGTCTGCATGCTGTGTTGTTTATATGAATGATTTAATGATGTTTAAAGAAAGTGTTAATTTGTTTGTTCTTTTACTGCCAAATGAATATAACAGGAGTTAGAGTAGTAAAATAGTAACTATAATTGAACATTGGGGAAACATGCATTAAATTGTACCTTAAAGACATCAACACAGTGTAATATAAGGACATGATTAATCAATGGAATCATCTACCAAAATCTATGGAAACTGAGGAAGGCTTTTGATTTATGATCTTTTTTTTTTTTTTTTTTTTTTTTTTTTGGTTTTTGGTTTTTGGGTCACACCCGGCGGTGCTCAGGGGTTACTCCTGGCTGTCTGCGCTCAGAAATAGCTCCTGGCAGGCTCAGGGGACCATATGGGACACCGGGATTCGAACCAACCACCTTTGGTCCTGGATCTGCTGCTTGCAAGGCAAACGCCGCTGTGCTATCTCTCCGGGCCCTTATGATCTTTTCTTTTTGTTTTTTTTTTTTTTGTTTTTTTTTTTTGATTTTTGGGCCACACCCAGTAATGCTCAGGGGTTACTCCTGGCTATGTGCTCAGAAGTTGCTCCTGGCTTGGGGGACCATATGGGACACCGGGGGATCGAACCGCTGTCCATCCTCGGCTAGCGCAGGCAAGGCAGGCACCTTACCTTTAGCGCCACCGCCCGGCCCCTATGATCTTTTCTTATCACCTATGTATATGACTAGAGTTAGCTCTATTGACTTACATTCATTATGAATAAATTACATTTTAATGTGGGTAAAAGAAAAAGAATACATTCAAGGAATTAGTTGTTCTGGACATTGGTTCCCAAATGAACTCTTTTTATTTTTATATATATTTTATTTAAACACCTTGATTACATACATGATTGTGTTTGGGTTTCAGTCATGTAAAGAACACCACCCATCACCAGTGCAACATTCCCATCACCAATGTCCCAAATCTCCCTCCTCCCCACCAAACCCCGTCTGTACTCTACACAGGCTTTCATTTTTCCTCATACATTCTCAATTTTAGGATAGTTCACAATGCAGTTATTTCTCTAACTTAACTCATCACTCTTTGTGGTGAGCTTTATGAGGTGAGCTGTAACTTCCAGCCCTTCTCTTTTTTATGTCTGAAAATTATTATTGCAAGAATGTCTTTCATTTTTCTTGAAACCCATAGATGAGTGAGACCATTCTGCGTTTCTCTCTCTCTCTCTCTCTCTCTCTCTCTCTCTCTCTCTCTCTCTCTCTCTCTCTCTCTCTCTCTCTTTCTCTCCTCTCTCTCTCTCTCTGACTAATTTCACTTAGCATAATAGATTCCATGTACATCCATGTTTAGGAAAATTTCATGACTTCATCTCTCCTGACAGCTGCATAATATTCCATTGTGTATATGTACCACAGTTTCTTTAGCCATTCGTCTGTTGAAGGGTTTCTTGGTTGTTTCCAGAGTCTTGTTATGGTAAATAGTGCTGCAATGAATATAGGTGTGAGGAAGGGATTTTTGTATTGTATTTTTGTGTTCCTAGGGTATATTCCTAGGAGTGGTATAGATGGGTCGTATGGGAGCTCGATTTCCAGTTTTTGGAGGAATCTTCATATCGCTTTCCATAAAGGTTGAACTGGATGGCATTCCCACCAGCAGTGGATACGAGTCCCTTTCTCTCCACATCCCCGCCAACACTGTTTGTTCTCCTTCTTTGTGATGTGTGCTAATCTCTGTGGTGCGAGTTGATACCTTATAGTTGTTTTGATTTGCATCTCCCTGCTGATTAGTGATGTGGAGCATTTTTTCATGTGTCTTTTGGCAGTTGTATTTCTTCTTTGTCAAAGTGTCTGTCCATTTCTTCTCCCCATTTTTTGATGGGATTAGATGTTTTTTTCTTGTAAAGTTCTGTCAGTGCCTTGTATATTTTGGAGATTAGCCCCTTATCTGATGGGTATTGGGTGAATAGTTTCTCCCACTCAATGGGTGGCTCTTGTATCCTGGGCGCTATTTCTTTTGAGGTTCAGAAGCTTCTCAGCTTCATATAGTCCCATCTGTTAATCTCTGCTTTCACTTGCTTGGAGAGTGCAGTTTCCTCCTTGAAGATGCCTATAGTCTCAATGTCCTGGAGTGTTTTACCTGTGTGTTGTTCTATATATCTTATGGTTTGGGGTCTGATATCAAGGTCTTTAATCCATTTGGATTTTACCTTCATACATGATATTAACTGGGAGTCTTAAGTTCAATTTTTTGCAAGTGTCTAGCCAGTTGTGCCAACACCAGTTGTTGAAGAGGCTTTCTTTGCTCCATTTAGGATTTCTTGCTCCTTTATCAAAATTTGGGGGATTGTATGTCTGGGGGACATTCTTTGAGTATTCAAGCCTATTCCACTGATCTGAGGACTTGTCTTTATTTCAATACCATGCTGTTTTGATAACTATTGCTTTATAGTAAAGTTTAAAGTTGGGGAAAGTAATTCCTCCCATATTCTTCTTCCCAATGATTGATTTAGCTATTCTAGGGTATTTATTGTTCCAAATGAATTTCAAAAGTGCCTGATCTACTTCTTTGAAGAACGTCACAGGTATCTTTAGAGCAGTGGTCCTCAAACTATGGCCTGCAGGCCACATATTGTATTTGTATCTGTTTTGTTTCTTCATTGCAAAATAAAATATATGCAGTGTGCATAAGAATTCGTTCATGGACCCGGAGAGATAGCACAGCGGCATTTGCCTTGCAAGCAGCCGATCCAGGACCAAAGGTGGTTGGTTTGAATTCCGGTGTCTCATATGGTCCCCCGTGCCTGCCAGGAGCTATTTCTGAGCAGACAGCCAGGAGTAACCCCTGAGCACCGCCGGGTGTGGCCCAAAACCACCCCCCTCCCCCCAAAAAAAGAATTTGTTCATAAGTTTTGTTTTTACTATAGTCAGACCCTCCAATGGTCTGAGGGACAGTGAACTGGCCCCCTGTTTAAAAAGTTTGAGGACCCCTGCTTTAGAGGGATCGCATTAAATCTGTATAATGCCTTGGGGAGTATTGCCATTTTAATTATGTTAACCCTGCCAATTTATGAGCAGGGTATGTGTTTCCATTTCCATGTGTCCTCTCTTATTTCTTGGAGCAGAGTTTTATAATTTTCTTTGTATAGGTCCTTCACATTTTTAGTCAGTTGATTCCAAGATATTATTATGTTGTTATTGATATTATTTTTCAGATTTGTCAACAGTTGTATTAAATATTATGCTGGCCCCTCATTTGGTGCATATATGTTTAGGAGAGTGATTTCTTCCTGCTGTACATATCCCTTGATTAATACAAAATGTGCATCTTTGTCTCTTACAACTTTCCTGAGTATAAAGTTTGTATCATCTGATATTAGTATGGCCACTCCAGCTTTTTTATGGGTGTTGTTTATTTGGATAATTTTCCTGCAGGCTTATTTTGAGTCGATGTTTGTTCTGACTATTCAGGTGTAGAAGGTTGGATTGAGTGTTTTGATCCATTTAGCCACTCTGTGTCTCTTAACTGGTGCATTTAGTCCATTGACATTGAGAGAAAGAATTGTCCTGGGATTTAATGCCATCTTTTTATCGAAATCTGGTGTGTCTTTTGGTCAGTCTTTTCTTAAATTAGGTCTTTCAGTTTTTCTATTAAGACTGGTTCGGGGCCGGGCGGTGGCGCTAAAGGTAAGGTGCCTGCCTTGCCTGCGCTAGCCTTGGACGGACCGCGGTTCGATCCCCCGGTGTCCCATATGGTCCCCCAAGCCAGGAGCAACTTCTGAGCGAGTAGCCAGGAGTAACCCCTGAGCGTTACCGGGTGTGGCCCAAAAACCAAAAAAAAAAAAAAAAAAGACTGGTTTTGAGTCTCTAAAGTTTCTGAGCTATTGTTTTTCTGTGAAACTATGTATTCTTCTGTCAAACATGAAAGTGAGTTTTGCTGGGTACAGTATTCTAGGTGAAGTATTTATTTCATTGAGTTTTGTTACTCTGTCCCACCACATTTTCTGGCCTTGAGTGTTTCTGGTGACAGGTCTGCTGTAAATCTCAAGGATGTTCCCTTGAATGTAATTTCCCTTTTTGATCTTGCTGCTTTCAGAATTCTGTCTCTAACTGTGGGATTCGTCATTGTGACTACGATGTGTCTTGGGGTATTTTTTCTGGGGTCTCTTTTGGTTGGTACTCTTTGGGCATGCAGGATTTCATCACATATATTCTTTAGCTCTGGAAGTTTCTCTTTAATGATTTTCTTGACCGTTGATTCTTCCTGGAGATTTTCTTCGTGGGTCTCTGAGACTCCAGTGATTCTTAAGTTGTTTCTGTTCAGCTTATCAGAGACTTCTACTTTCATCTGTTCCCATTCTTTGACTAATGTTTTCATTGTTTGTTCATTTGCTTTAATTTTTTCCAATCTCTCCCACTGTATGGAGTTGTTATTTATCTCATCTTCCACAGCACCAATTTTATTCTCAGCTTCTGTTAGCCTTTTGGAGATCTCTTCCATTTTGTCATTCAATTCATTTACTGAGTTTTTCAAGCCTGTTATTTGACCTGTTATTTTAGTTTGGAGTTTTGTGATTTCTGTTTTCATATTTTCTTGGTTCTTATTAGTGTTCTGTTCAACTCGATTCATGGTTTCTTTGAATTCTTTGAGCATCTTCCATGTTTCTTTTCTAAACTCCTTATCTGAGAGATTGATTAGTTGGTTGGCCATTTTCTGGTCATCAGAATTGTCCTCTTCATTCTCTATGTTTGATGCTGGTCTGTGTTGTTTCCCCATTGTCACATTTGTATTGTGGGTTTTTCTACGTGTTGTGTTGAGATTCATTGGCTAAATGATGTGCGCGAGGTGCCGCTAGAGGTAAGGTGTCTGTATTGCAAGCACTTGCCAAGAAAGGACTGCAATTCGATCCCCCAGCGTTTCATATGGTCCCCCCAAGCCAGGGGGAGTTTCTGAGCGCTTAGCCAGGAGTAACCCCTGAGCATCAAATGGGTGTGGCCCGAAAAACCAGAAAAAAAGGGGGGGGCCAGTGAGGTGGCACTAGAGGTAATGTGCCTGCCTTGCAAGCGCTAGCCAAGAAAGGACTGCGGTTCGATCCCCCGGTGTCCCATATGGTCCCCCAAGCCAGGGACAATTTCTGAGCCGTTAGCTAGGAGTAACCCCTGAGCATCAAAGGGGTGTGGCCAAAAAAAACAAAAAACAAAAATATGATGTGCATTGCCATGCTCCTCTGGCTCTGCCCTTTCTAGGTTGGTCGACTTGCCTCCAAGGAGGTGAGCCCTCGTGGATGATGCCTCACAGAGGATCAAATCTTAGGCCCAAGCATGCAGCAGAGAAGACAGTCCGGAATGAAATGGTTGCTTCAGTGATCCAGCACAGTTCTTAGTGTGATTTTTTTTCTGCTTGTTGCAGTGGCGTTCTTTCATTAGAAAGAGCGCAGGGCCACGTAGTGCTCTTCTGGAGTCTCTGGGAGAGCGAATATTCTGGGCCCTTTTCGGCCCACTCCCAAGAGCTTCCGGAGACAGGACAGGAGACAAACACACACAGGCAGCACTCACAGTTTCTCACAGTCGGGCCCCACTGGGCAGGCATCCCAAATGAACTCTTATTGGGGCCGGGCGGTGGCGCTGGAGGTAAGGTGCCTGCCTTACCTGCGCTAGCCTTGGAAGGACCGCGGTTCGATCCCCCGGCATCCCATATGGTCCCCCAAGCCAGGAGCGACTTCTGAGCGCATAGCCAGGAGTAACCCCTGAGCGTCACCGGGTGTGGCCCAAAAACAAAAACAAAACAAAAAACCAAATGAACTCTTATTGAATGTTATTGAACATGTAATTTTCATCCTCCACTCATTTTCCCCATTCACAAATTCTGTACTCTTTAAAATTGTTTGCAGTTGTGCATCAGAACAGTTGAAAAAGTATAAGCTAGAGATAGCTCAATTAGAAGAAACTCTGAAAGAGAAGATTCAAGAAGTGTTAAGCCTTCAGCAGTCTCAAGAGGAAAGTGCTATGTTGTCAAAAGAAGTGCAAGACTTGAGTACTAAGTGTCAACTGCTTGAGAAAGAAAAAGGTATACAAATGTTTTTATTACTTTCCTCTAATATGTTCTATGATATACATTGTCTGATTATACATTGTTTGATTAGATTTTTGTCTGGGAGTTCTTAGGAGTCACAACTCCTAAGTCAGGGGTTGTTCCTGGTGTTGCTCAAAGAACCCTGATGATGGGAACCACATCTGAGCGTCCTGCATGCAGAGCTTAACAACTCCAACCCCCTGAGCTGTCTTTATAACCCTAAAAAAAATTTTAAAGAAACTTTCAAAAATAATATAGGTGCTATAGTACATTGGGGAGTGCATTTGCTTTGCATATGGCTGACCTGGGTTCGGTCTCTGGTATCCCATATGGTCCCTCTAAGCACTGCAGAAGTGATTCCTGAGTGCAGAGCCAAGAGTAGCCCCTGATCGTCACCCGGTATGACCCCAAAACAAAAACTAAAGACAAACTAAATAAATAAAATTATATAGAAGAAAAATTTAAAAATCACCCTGCCAACTTCTTAATTTTAAATTTAGTCACCCTGCTGTATAATGTGCATCCAGACCTACCACCAGTGCCAGCTCCTCTCCAATGACCTGGCTTTCCCTCCTATACCTACACCTTACCTCCTTATTAAACTCATTTTTTGAATTTAGTATTTAAATTTGACCATGTGTGTACAATACTATTGGCTCTTTGATGTAAAAGTTTTAATATAGGGCTGAGTTGATAATATAGCAAGTAGATTGTCTGCCTTGCATGTAGTCAACCTCGGTTGGATCCCTGTGTACCACAAAGAATGATTCCTGAGTAGAGCTAGTATTAACCCTCGACCACTAAAATGTGTGGCTCAAAATCATAGTAAAAAAAGTTGGTAGGGACACAGAACCAGATTTGAGAATTTTTTATGTGGCATATAAAAATAAAACTTTATTATAGCTGGGAGTCGGGAGAAGTTCAGTTATGTTGTTAAAGGTAACCAAGGCTGGTCTGGACCTATGTTGGGGTCTGGGGTTGGAGATGCCCAAGCCCGGAGAGAGGTCCCAGGGATCGGGGATGCTCAGGGTCCGAGGAAAGCCCACTGCTCAATTGAGGGGACAAAAACCTTGGAGGATACAATCACATGTAGGTTTACTTAAATCACGGAGTGCTCTGGGTCCACTCACAGTCACCTGATGCAGCAGGAATTTTCAGTCTGTAGTGAGACCCTGAGCTATTCCTCACACAGGTTTTTAAGGAGTTTTACATGGTAATTAGCAAACAGGTCAAAGTATTTCATAGGTTGTACAAATTGTATGAGTTTGAATTTTACCAATGACAATCTCAGAAAATGGCACAAATCCTGCCCCTTCATGACCTCACAGGTGGTCCCTAGGTGTGTACTGATTTGGCTCTGGGAATGTTCCTTGCTAGCAGGGCAGAGGTCCCCTGTGCCGGGGTTTTGGACTTGACTATGGGGGAGGTCATGAAGTTATTTTGTCAAAGAAAAATCTTCTAGCAAGCTAGTGACAGAAGCAAGATCAACATTAGTCTTAACTATTTTTATGTTTTCTATATCACCCCATATTTGTTTTGCTGTATTTCATAGTGCCTGAATGATTTCCTTTTGAAACTGTTTCAGAGTCTGCTTTTGTTAGAGTGTCTTATCATGTATTAGAGTGGAGAGTCACTCTGGGCTGTAAAAACTTTTTAGCCAGCATGTGACA
This sequence comes from Suncus etruscus, assembly GCF_024139225.1. NCBI lineage: Eukaryota > Metazoa > Chordata > Mammalia > Eulipotyphla > Soricidae > Suncus > Suncus etruscus. The sequence goes on along the minus strand of NC_064853.1, from coordinate 127,981,034 downwards.
AAAACACATGTTCTTAACTCATAACTACTTTTGACCTAATATTTTTTTTAAATGCCCAAATGTCTTTTTGATCTCTTTCTTTTTTTTTTTTTTGTTTTGTTTTTGGGCCACACCCGGTAACGCTCAGGGGTTACACCTGGCTATGCGCTCAGAAATTGCTCCTGGCTTGGGGGACCATATGGGACACCGGGGATCGAACCGTGGTCCGTCCAAGGCTAGCGCAGGCAAGGCACGCACCTTACCTTTAGCGCCACCGCCCGGCCCCTTGATCTCTTTCTTAAAGATCCTGTTATTTTCTCAGTATGCATCAAGTGAGCAGGAATAATTCTTATCTTCTTTTTTTTTTTATTTGGTTTTTGGGCCACACCCGTTTGATGCTCAGGGATTACTCCTGGCTATGCGCTCAGAAATCACCTCTGGCTTGGGGGGACCATATGGGATGCCAGGGGATCGAACCGCGGTCCGGTCCGTCCTATGCTAGCGCTTGCAAGGCAGCCACCTTACCTTTAGTGCCACCTTCCCGGCCCCAATTCTTATCTTCTTGAGCCAGTCCACTAGCTAGCCTGGGGCCCCATGGCCAATGAGGCTCTGCCTGCCTGTCAGGGGTTCTGAAATAAGTTGCTGGGGGAAAAAACAACTTCAAAGGCAAGGAAGGGTTTTTCTAAGCTGTATGAAAAAGGGCAAACACAAATTTTATAAGAGGAAAAACTAGTTTCTTGCTTACTATATTATTTTAATCTACTATTCCTAAATATTATTATTTGAAGCTCTCAGATAAAATACAAGAACACAGAATTAAACCCAAACTTAATGTCTGGACTCAAGGCCAAACTTTTTCAAAATCCAAACTCAACAATGTTTCTCATTCTCTGTAGCATACTAAACTCAGTCTAAGGGAGTATGATGGGAACTGGACTTCTTTAAATGAATATAGTGTCAAATTAATCCTTTTTTGTTGTTTGTTTATTTTGTTTTTGGGTCACATCTAGCAGTGCTCAGGGGTTGCTCCTGGCAGGCACTGGTGACCAAATGGGATGGTGGGATTCAAACCACCATCTGTCCTGGATCGGCTTCCTGCAAGGCAAACACCCTAAGCTGTACAATCTCTCCGGCCCCTAATGAGTCCTTTTAATGTTTTCATTTTTTAGAGGATCTTGTCCATGAGTATAAAGAACGAGAAGAAAATCTATGTTCTGAAATGCAAAATTTGAAGGAGAAACTTATTCTTGAAAAACAAGAACAAGAAAAACTGCGACAAAAAGATTTGCAAGTGGATTCCCTCCTGCAACAAGAGAAGGTAGTTTATATTATTTAGTTTTTGTCTTTTCACTTGTTTATTTTTATTTTGGTCACATCCGGCAATGCTCAGGTGTTACTCCTAGTTTTGCATTCAGATATCACTTCTAGTAGGCTTGGGGACCATATGGGATGATGAGAATTGAATCCAGGTTTGTCCCAGGGTTCAGTTGGAAAGCAAATGCCCTACCACTGTGCTCCAGCCTGCACTTGTTTGTTTTATTCCATGGATTTTCTGTGCACAAGAGAACATTTCAATTGTCTATCTCTTCTGCTGGCCTATAGGAATTGTCCTCTAGTCTTCAGCAGAAATTATGCTGTTTTCAAGAGGAAATGACTAAAGAAAGGAATGTCTTTGAGGAAGAATTAAAAAAAGCCCTGGAAGAGCTGGATATGTTACAGGGAAAAGAACAACAAGCTGAAAAGCTGGTCAAGGAACTGGAAGAGGAAGTAAGATCTAGAGCAGAAGAACTCAAACTTCTAGAAGAAAGGCTGAAAGGGTTTGTATTTATCTGACCTGATGTCACTAGTTTACTTTGGATACTTAAAAAAAATATTTTCTAGTTTATTGCTTCTGGGTTCCCATACCTATTAGATAGTGGATAAGGTTAGGATTATTTGGGATCGGAGGAATAGACACAAGGGCATAAAGGACATACAGAAGATGTTCATACAGATGTTCATAGATACCAGTTGAGCCTCAGATGTCTCAGATTTCGGAGCCAGGCCCTGTCACCCACTGAAGTCAGAGCTTTAATTTAAAAAAGGTTCTCTTTAAAGAGAACCTGGTGGTCAGGGAGAGAGTTCAAAGGCTGGAGCTTTTTCCATGGAATTTTTCCATGCTGTGTGCCCAAATAGAGCCTGGAACCTCATGATCCCAGGAGCTGTTGTGAGCACCATTGGGATTAATCCAAAACAAAATTAAAGAGAACCTGAGTAAACAATCAAAAATATGGGGTCCTGGGCCAGAGAAACAGCATGGAGCTAGGTTGTTTGTCTTGCATGCAGAAGGAAGGTGGTTCAAATCCTGGCATCCCATATGGTCCCCTGATTCTGCCAGGAGCAATTTCTGAGCATAAAGCCAGGATTAACCCCTGAGCACTGCCAGGTGTGACCCAAAAACCAAAAAAAAAGGGGTGGTGTCCTGGGGCTGGAGTAATAGTAACTGCAGGTAGGGCACTTGTCTTGCTTGCAGCTGACCTGGGTTTGATCCCCAGTATCCTGTATGGTTGTCTGAGCACCTTCAGGAGTAATTCCTGAGTCAGGAGTCACCCCTGAGCACTGCAACGTATAGCCCAAAAACTGGGGGGAGGATGGGTTTCTTTGCTTTTTGAGAGGGGGGAGTTTTAAGGTTTTGGGGGCTATATCTGGCAGTGATAAGCTTAGAACTTAATTCTGGCTCTGCACTCAGGAATGGAATCATTCCTGGCAGGCTCGAGTGGTCATACTGTGTGCCAGAGATCAAACCTGGGTCAACTGTCTGCAAGGCACACATACTCTACATGCTGTTCTGTTGTTTCAGCCCTGAGTTCCTTTACTCTTGATATTTTCAAAATACTACTTCACCAGTAGTATTATAACAATAATTCATTTAGAGAAGAAAAATATTAAAAATTGGCAAATATCTACCTTGTGATCAGTAACATCTTCATTTTCTACCAGTATATTTACACATAGTATAACTTATACCTCTACTTCATCATTTTGGGGGCCAGCTCTCTTACTTCAAAATAATAATTAGGGACTGGAGTGATAGCACAGTGCTAGGATGTTTGCCTTGCAAACAGACAACCTGTAATGTGCCTAGATTCAATCCTCGGCATCCCATATGGTCCCCCAAGTCGGCTGGGTTTGATTTCTGAGTTCAGCCAGGAGTAGGATGGACCAAAGTTCGATCCCCTGGCGTCCCATATGGTCCCCCAAGCCAGGAGCGATTTCTGAGCGCATAGCCAGGAGTAACCCCTGAGTATCTCCAGGTGTGGCCCAAAAGCAAACAATCAAAATAATAATTAAAGACAAAATGGGAATAAATAATGGGGAGATAATCTGAAATAAGAAATTAACCACTGGGAAGAAAGAAAAGACACTACCATCAGATGCTCTTTTCTTTTAAACTCAAAGATCATTTTATTTTTATCACATTTTTTATATGTTATATTTATCTAAATTAAAATGCCCAAGTCTTTTATTGTATTTAGGTTGCATACAAAGTAGTATTGTTATTTTAATCTTAGGGGTATTCATCACTAAGAAAAGGTTGTAGTAAAGAACCAAAGACTAGAACTACTCCTGTACAATTGTTTGTTTGTTTTTTACTTATTTATTTATTGGTTTTTGGGCCACACCCAGTGACACTCAGGGGTTACTCCTGGCTAATGTGCTCAGAAATCGCTCCTGGCTAGGTGACCTTATCGGATGCCAGGGAATCAAACCTTGCTCCATCCTAGCCTAGTGCGGTCAAGGCAGAGATGCCTTACCTCTTGCGCCAATGCACCGGCCCCTAGTTTAGTTTAGTTTAGTTTAGTTTAGTTTAGTTTTTGTGATGCTCAGGATTACTCTTGGCTATGTGTTCAGGCCCCTAGTTTAGTTTAGTTTAGTTTAGTTTAGTTTAGTTTAGTTTAGTTTAGTTTAGTTTAGTTTTTGTGCCACACTGGTGATACTCAGGATTACTCTTGGCTATGTGTTCAGAAATCGCTCCTTGCTTGGGGGACCATATGGGATGCCGGGGATGGAACCCAGGTCCATCTTGGGCAGCCACTTTCTTTTTTTGTTTGTTCTGTTTTTTTTGTTTTTCTTTTTTGTTTGTTTTGTTTTGTTTTGGGGGCAGCCACTTTTAAGGCAAATGCCCTATTGCTGTGCTATCGCCTCGGCCCCATGTTAGGTGTTAATTAACTCAAAACACCATTAGCTTTATTGACCGATATTAATCCCCTACCCTTTTATAAATGAATATGGAAAAACCACAAGGTTTTTATTTATTTATTTATTTATTCATTTATTTATTTCAGTTTTTTTGAGTTATACTCAGTGGCCTTCAGGGGTTACTCATGGCGCTGTGCTCAGAAATCTCTCTGGGCAGACTCGGGAGACCATATGGGAGGCCAGGGATCAAACCTGGATCCGAACTAGGTTGGCCTTGTGCAAGGCAAACGCCATCCCCCTGTGCTATCTCTCCGGTTCCAAACCAAGGTTTTTAGTATGACAACTTGGGATGAGGGCTGGATCATTCAATACTGGGACCAGTATTAAAACACAAGCATGGGCGGTGGCGCTAAAGGTAAGGTGCCTGCCTTGCCTGTGCTAGCCTTGGACGGACCGCGGTTCGATCCCCCGGTGTCCCATATGGTCCCCCAAGCCAGGAGCAACTTCTGAGCACATAGCCAGGAGTAACCCCTGAGCATTACCGGGTGTGGCCCAAAAACCAAAAAAAAAAAAAAAAACACAAGCATGTTTTTAGAATTTTAGTAGATGTGGTCTGGAGTGGGTAGGGTTCTTGCCTTGTATGCAATACAGCCAACTTGGATTCAATCCCTGGCATCCCAGATGGTCTCCCGAGTTCCACCAGAAGTGATCTCTGAATGCAGAACCAGGAGTAAGCTCTAAGCACTGACAGGTGTGGTCAAACAAAAGTTAATCTGTCCATAATAAAATCACTCACTTTAATGAGCAATGACCTATGTTACTGGTAAAATTAAAATATATCTACCTAACATAACAGTATTTTTACCAAAAGATAAAACCAATCAAAAAGCATTTAAAGTGGAGTGCTTTTAACGTAATTCCTATTTTTTAAAATATCTATAAAGAAAAATTGAGAAATAATGAAAAGGAAAACCAAAGAGCAGGTAAGACAAGATGAAGCAAGAAGCAGTTAGCATCTAAAGAAATCTGCTATAAGAGCTAAACAATGGGTCACCATTGCAGAGATGAAGATTCAGAATTTATGATTGCCTATTGTGAAAGGAAAATCTCTCTCTGTGGGTGGTGACAAGTCATTTTCATTTTATTCTTGAATGGTCCCATTTTTAGGAAAGAAGCTGAACTGGAAAAGAGGGAATCTGCTCATACACAGGCTACTCAGCTCCTGCAAGAGAAGCACAGCGTTGCAATGCAGAAGCTTGGTGACATGATGGCTGAGTTTGAAAGGTAGTTTCATGGGTAGGGCATGCAAGAATGTGTGTGTAAACCAGATAGAATGGTTACTAGTACTTTAGGCCTTTCCTTTCCCTTGTTTTGTGTTTCTGTGACACGAGACCCTCAGGTATTGCCTTTCTCTTTCTGACTTAATTTACCCTGTTCCTCTCCAGCTCCATCCATGTAACTACAAAGCCAAAGTTTTTTTTGTTTTGTTTTGTTTGTTTGTTTTGATTTGGGTTTTTGGGTCACACCTGGTGGCACTTAGGAGTTCCTCCTGGCTCTGTGCTCAGAAGTTGCTCCTGGCAGGCTCTGGAGACCATATGGGATGCTGGGATTCGAACTGGGGTCTGTCCCGTGCTGGCTGTGTGCAAGGCAAACACTTTACTGCTGTGTTACTGCTCTGATCCTAAAGCCCAAGATTTTATCTTTTAGGTGAACTCTATTCCATTGTATACATAAAGCCACAACTTCTTTATCTAGTTAAATATATCTGAGCTGTTGCTATAGCCTGGCTATGGTATCTGTGACTGCATTGAAGATAGAGGTGTGTGTATATATATATATTTTTTTTTTTGGGGGGGGGGTGTTTTTTTGTTTAGTTCTGTTAGGGTTTTGGGGGCCACACCCAACAGTGCTCAAGGTTTACTCACGGATCTGCACTAGGTCACTCCTGGCAGAGTTCACAGGATCATAAAGGATGCTGGGGATTTCATCTGGCTCATTGCATGCAAGGCACCATCCTCTCTGCTGGTCCCTGCTTTTGTGTTCTTTTCATTCTCTAAATCTTAGTCATCATTGACTATGTTGTTTCCATTTACCCTATTGTGGGTATCCCCTTCTCCAACTTCTTGTTTATCCCACCCAAATGGTCAGAACCACACACACCTGGAATGGGTGGGGTAGAGGAGTCTGCTTGGAAGGAAAGGAGGGGATAAAAAGAAGAGTTAAAGTCAGCACAGGGGGTCATTCAACAAGGAAGTCTGGAGAGCAGCAGAAAGGGAAGCAGAGGCAGAGAGAGCCAGAGAAGGAACAGAGAAGTGGCTGCTTGGAAAAGGCTTGGTATAGAGGCCCTGTGAGGAGGTGTACATGATGGTTAGGATGTGAAATAAAGCTGGCTGACTCTTGGAACTTCATCTGACTCTTTGAATTTCTCTGACATCACCCTGCAACCTTCAGACCCTCCAGGCCATAGGAGCTGCAGGAGCCTGGCCAAGCTGAGAAAGGACTCACAATTCCCCTTTCAAAAAACGTGGACTGTCTTTTTATATTTCTTTCCTGTTTCTTCTGAAAGAGATCTCACATTTTTTCTTGCCCACTTCTGAGTCCAACCCTCATTTGTCAGTCACCTGAACTGATACATGATTCTCTGCTGATGGAATGAACATCCAGTTTTTTCTACTTGCTGCTTTCCCAACCCTTGTACACATGGCTCCAGATTTTTTCTCACACAATAGGCACTTGATATTCTTATTCTTCTTCCTCTTTGAGGAAACAGCATATGCCCAATCAACCTCTTTCTTTTTTTAGTTTTGTTGTTGTTGTGGTCACACCCAGCAGCACTCAGGGGTACTCCTGGCTCTGCACTCAGAAATCACTTCTGGCAGGCTTTGGGGACCATATTGGATGCCGAGAATCATGGATCCATCCTGGTTAGCCATGTGCAAGGCAATGCCCTACTATTGCTGTGCGATCGCTCTGACCTGCAGCCTCCTCTTTTTTTATTTTTTATTTTTTGCCTTTGTTTTTGGGCACACTCTGATGCTCAGGTTTTACTCCTGGCTTGTGGGTGCCCCTGCCTGCAGGGACACCAATTAAGATGTGGTTATTCTTTCTTGGAGGGAGATCGCGCAAACACAAAGACACAAAGACAAACACAGAGACAGACAAGAGTGGGAAAAGGATTTCAAATTCAAATCCAATTCCATTTATTGAAACTCAAGGCCCAGCTTATATACTTTTTATGGGCACAGTTCTGCTCGTAAATAGGGAATAGATACATTGAGCAGGCCAGATTGTCAGATAACAGGACCCATCAGCAAGTGGGATGAAATGTACAGATAATGGGATCCATCTCCATCAGGCCAGGGTGCACTGATAATGGAACCCATCTCAGGCAGGTCGGAATGTGCAGATAATGTGGACCTCATATTAGACTCAGTTTCCCAGGACCAAAATTCTGTGCCTTTGTTTCTGTACATGCCTTAAATCTTAAATACTTATATTTGTTTCTCAGGGCTGCCTGCTTTTAGCATAGTTCTCTGCTTGTTGCTCTTTTGTGCTTACAAGCCTTAAATCTTAAATGCTTATATTTCTCAAGGCTGCCTGCTTTTAGCAAAGTTCTGTGCCTGTCACAAGGCCCTGAATTTTAGCTAAGTTTTCTGCCTGTTCTAAGAGCTCCCATCACTGGCAGGCACAGAGGAGCATTTGGGGTGCCAAGGATTGTACCTGTTCAGCCTCATGTAAGGGAAACATCCTACCCACTGTCTGTCATTCTAGCCCTCAACCCCTTCTTATTGTTCTCAATACTGAATTCTTACCTGAGTATGTTGACTAGTAGCCTAAACTTTTATCTGCTTTATATATAACAGTTAATAAAAAAATATAAACCAGCTACAAACGTGTCACTGTACATTTGATTGAAAATGGATTAAACTTTCTCCCCCTTTCTTTTTAATAAGCTATAAGGCATTAACAACAAGTGAGATCAAAGATCTGAAGGTAGAAAACTCATCACTGCAGGAAAAAGTGGCTATGGCTGAGAAATCTACAGAGGATGCTCGATCTGAGATGATGACCGCCAAGAGTACAAATGAAGAGTATGCCAGGTGTGTAGGAGACACAATGCCAGCCCATACTCATGTGCTTTGAGTTACTAGAGCAAGTCAGTGTTGTTCTGAGCTGCCAGAGATTGCTCTTAGTCTAACCCCTTGTAGTGCTAAGATTGGCTTTGGATTATCTTGAATAGCAAAATAATACAATATGAAGCTAATTCTGCCTTAATTAAACGAAGAGAGGGTGACTCAGTACAAAGCAGCACCTGTTTTTTCTGTGGGAAACTTGGGTTTAATCACCTCCACCATGTTTTTCTGAGTATCACCAAGAGCAAGCCCTGAGAATAGAGGTAGGTGTAGCTCTCAAGTACCACTGGTATCACCCCAAAACAAAGAAGGAGGAGGTCACCTCTCATGACAAAATAGATGGAGGGGGTAGTACAGAGGTTAAGGCTTATTTTTTTTGTTTTTTGTTTTTGTTTTTGTTTTTTTTTTTTTTGGTTTTTGGGCCACACCCGGCGATGCTCAGGGGTTACACCTGGCTGTCTGCTCAGAAATAGCTCCTGGCAGGCACGGGGGACCATATGGGACACCGGGATTCGAACCAACCACCTTTGGTCCTGGATTGGCTGCTTGCAAGGCAAACATCGCTGTGCTATCTCTCCGGGCCCGAGGTTAAGGCTTATGCTTGGCTATGTGCTGCTTGGTTTTGATCCCCAGCACTGCATAGAACCCTGAGCACCACCAGGGTTGATATCTGCATACAAAGCCAAGAGTAAACTTTGAGTACAGTTGGATAAGGCCCAAAACTCAAAAATAAATAAATAAAATCCCCCAATAGATGGTGAAGTTGAGGACCTGTTACTTGAAGTAAGCAAGAAACTGAAAGATGACTGGTTTCACTCATGTGGCGAATGATTAATTAAAGCAAAAGTACTGGCGAGTGAGGGAAAAGCTCTCTTTTCCTGACTCTGATAACATTGGTTACCAGAGGGAAAGTGCCAGGAGAGGGGAAGGAATGAGCAGAGTAAAATAACACTGGAAGTTTGGGGGTGATAGAGGCAATAATTGCACCTGGATATTTGTGTGCAGCCAAACCCTCCAAATCTATAATGTTATAAAGTAGGGATAAGTCAAGATAAATTCCTTGGGGTTTACTCAGTTAAAATTTACAATTTTGTTTTAAGAGTTCTCTGAGTCTTTAGAACATTAATATCTATAAAATTGTCAAGTGAACTATTCTTTCATACCTAAGGAGCCTTCTAGACTTGCAGAACAAATGTGCACTTCAGGAGGCAGAAATTAAGCAAATCAAAGCTTTATCTCTTGAAGAAGTAACTGATTTGCGGAACCAACTCAAGCATCAAAGTGATGACTTTCAGAAACAACTAGAAGATGCTGAGAGGTAATCGCTATTTAGAACCTAAGCACATATGTATACCTTTGGGGTTACTTTGACTTAGTTTTTTGTTTGTTTGTTTGTTTGTTTTTGTTTTTGAAAGTAGGGATGCAAGGGATTAAATCCAGGGCTTTCTTACACCACACGCAAGGCAAATGGTGCACCACTTAAGCACCAGTCCTGGCCCAGTGATGCTTTTTATTTTTATTTTCATGTTCTTAATTTTAGTTTAATTTTCACATATAGGAAAGCTGAAAAAGAAAGTGTCCTAGCAGAATTGACTGAGGAAATGAATAAGTGGCGGCTCCTTTATGAAGAACTGTATAATAAAACAAAACCCTTTCAGGTGAGCCATGAAAGTCTCAACTTGAGAGTCTTTTAGAAATCCCCTGTGTTCCCTACTACAGTGATTTAGTTTCTGTGAGAGATTATCTTTCCACACATATACAGAGTCAGTGTGACTTCCTAATAGTGTCTTATGCATATATACTGGGTTTTGTTTGTTTGTTTGTTTTGCTGTTTGTGCCATATCTGGTGGTGCTCAGGTTTTACTTCTGACTCTGCCTTTAGGAATTATTCCTGGTGGTGTTCAGGGGACCATATTGGATGCTCCTTATTTTACTATCACTCTGGTCCACTGTGACTTTCTTGGGGGAGGGAGGTGTTCCACCCAGTGATGTTCAGATATTAAACAAAAAACATTTGATTTGGTTTTGGTTTTGGTTTTGGTTTTTGGGTCACACCCGGCATAGCTCAGGGGTTAATTCTGGCTCTGCACTCAGAAATTGCTCCTGGCAGGCTCAGGGACCATATGGAATCGAACCCAGGCCCATCCTGGGTCAGTTGCATACAAGGCAAATACCCTACCACTGTGCTATTTCTCTGGCCTCACTGTGACTTTTTTTTTTTACTTCTAATTGTGACTTTCTTTTCTTTTCTTTTTTTTTGGTTTTTGGGCCACACCTGTTTGATGCTCAGGGGTTATTCCTGGCTAAGTGCTCAGAAATTTCCCCTGACTTGGGTGGACCATATGGGACGCCGGGGGATCGAACCGTGGTCCTTCCTTGGCTAGCCCTTGCAAGGCAGACACCTTACCTCTAGCGTCACCTCACCAGCCCCTAATTGTGACTTTCTTAATAGGAGTCTGTATGGATTAAAAACTTATTTTGGGGGGACCGGAGAGATAGCACAGCAGTAGGGTTTTTGTCTTAGATGCAGAAGGACTGTGGTTCAAATCTCTGCATCCCCTGAGCCTGCGGGAGCAATTTCTGAGCATAAAGCCAGGATTAACCCCTGAGCACTGCTGGGTGTGACCCAAAAACCAAAACCAAAACCAAAAAAAATCCAAACTTCTCTTCTGGACCTGAAAGATAATAAGACATTTTCCTGGCATGTAGCTACCCAGGTTCAATCTCTGGCAACACAACTGGGAGTGGTAGCCAAAATTTATAAAGGGGCAATACCACAGTGCTAGGGCATTTTTCTTGCACACAACCAACACCTTTTGAACCCCGGCTGGATTCCCAGCATCCCATATGGTCCCCCAAGCCTGCCAAGAGTAACCAACCCCTGATCACCACAGGGTGTCACCAAACAGAAAGCAAAACAAAACAAAACAAAAAAACACAAAATAATTATCTTCTAATTTGAGGCCTAAAATTAATAACTTGAAAGGTTTCTTGATCATAAACTTTTGATATGGTCAATTAATGGATTTATATAATTATGAATATAAATTTGTAATCAATTTGGTCTCTATAAATTGGTGATAGTTATTTTGCTATGATCTGCTCACAGCTTTTCTAATTAATAGATTCATCTTAAAAGGGCTAGATGCTATTGCCACTTAAATGGAGCAGGAGGATTCCATTGTAATATGGAGTTGGTAACTGATTCAGTTCATTCGCATTGGCCCTGTCCTGATATTCTTGTTTCTCTCCTATTTTAATGATCCTTCATGTAAAATAAAAATAAGTTTTGTGGTTGGTTGGTTGGTTTGGTTTTGAGGTCACACCCGGCAGCACTCAGAGGTTACTTTGCGCTCAGAAATCGCTCCTGGCAGGCTCAGGGAACCATATGGGATGCCAGAATTCGAACCACCATCCTTCTGCATGCACGGCAAATGCCCTACCTCCATGCTATCTCTCGGGCCCCCAAAAATAAGTTGTTATGAGTGTCAACGAATTTATGATAAGCCCCAAGAGTACATCAGAATAATTTTATTTTTTTCTTTAATATTGAGACAAGTAAGGTTTAAGTTTTTTGTTGTTTTGAGTTGGTTTTTTTTTTTTTTTTGGTTTGGGGGTCACACCTAGCGGTGTGCAGGGGTTACTCCTGGCTCTGCACTCAGAAATTGCTCCTGGCCGACTCAAGGGACCATTTAGGATGGCGGGATTCGAACCACCATTAATCCTGGATAGGCTGCATACAAGGAAAACAACCTAACACTGCTATCTCTCTGGCCCCAAGTTTGTCTTTTGTTTGTTTGTTTTTTGGTTTTTGGTTTTTGGTTCACACCAGCAGTGCTCGGGGATTACTCCTGCTCTGTGGTGAGAAATCGCTCCTAGAAGGCTTGGGGGACCCTGTGGGATGCCGAGATTCGAACCACAGTCCTTCTGCATGCAAGACAAAACGCCTTACCTGCATGCTATCTCTCTGGCCCCAGCCAACTTTAAGTCTTAATAAACAAATGAACCTTCTCTTTCAGTTACAACTGGATGCATTTGAAGCAGAAAGACAGGCTCTGTTGAATGAACATGGCGAAGCTCAGGAACAACTAAACAATCTAAGAGATTCATATGCAAAATTATTGGGACATCAGAATCTAAAGCAAAAAATCAAGCATGTTGTGAAACTGAAAGATGAAAACAGCGAGCTCAAAACGGTTTGTAAAATGAGACATAGTCCCATGGAGCATGTTCGGCCAGCATGGGATGTCTTTTTTTTTTTTTTTTTTTTGGGTCACACTCGGCGGTGCTCAGGGGTCACTCCTGGCTGTCTGCTCAGAAATAGCTCCTGGCAGGCACGGGGGACCATATGGGACACCGGGATTCGAACCAACCACCTTTGGTCCTGGATCGGCTGCTTGCAAGGCAAACGCCACTGTGCTATCTCTCCGGGCCCATGGGATGTCTTTTTATTATAACTGTTTCTATTATTTTTAGAGGTAAAATGAAGAACATTGACATAAGATCCAACAGAAAAAGTCGAAATCCCTCCAAAGGCTGAAATGAATTTGCATATTTATTTTATTTAGTTGGTTTGGGGAACAACACTTGACAGTACCCAGGGCTTGTTCTTGACTCTGCTATGGGTGGGGCTGGGGTTAATTTCTGCAGGTGCTCAGTGTACCTGCCACGTACAGAGCAGGGGATGATTTCCAGAGGGGTTGCCTCTGGGCTAGACAAGTGCCTCAAGCCCTATACTAGCTCTCTGGTTGCAGATATAGAATATTATAGATGACATAGCACTTCTGTATACAGTCCTCTTGTAGGCATGCTCTCTTGATTTATTCACTAACTGCTAGATTATTCTTTTAGTAGCATCAATTCTTCCTTCCCATCCCCACAAGTGTAGAGCCAAGTGTACTGTGGCTCCTCAGGGCAGTTGGATTTTTTTGTTTGTTTGTTTGTTTGTTTTTTGGGCCACACTCAGCGGTGCTCAGGGGTTACTCCTGGCTGTCTGCTCAGAAATAGCTCCTGGCAGGCACGGGGGACCATATGGGACACTGGGATTCGAACCAACCACCTTAGGTCCTGGATCAGCTGCTTGCAAGGCAAACGCCGCTGTGCTATCTCTCCAGGCCCGGCAGTTGGATTTTTGATCCAATGTCCAATGTCGACCTGGAGCTTTGCTTGCTGCTGGCTCTTGACTCTTGATTCTCCACACACACACACACTTTTTTTTTTTTTTTTTTTTTTTTTTTTTGTGCCACATCCTACTGTACTCAGGGCTTATTCCTGGCTCTGCACTCAGGAATTACTCCTTGTGCTCAGGGACTCTATGAGATACTGGAGATAAAATCCTCTTAAGGCAAACACCTTATTTGCTGTACTATCACTCTAACCCCTGGCGCTTGCTTCCAACAATCCCCTGGGAGACTGTATCCCCACATATATTACTCCAGTCACCTTCAGCTCTTTGGTTGGAAAGGTCAGTGGTGAATGACTATGCTGGCTTGGGGAGGCCCCTTTCAGCGGTCATGCTCTCCATTTCTCTTCCAGGTAGTCTGCACTGACTGTTGATCTATATTTAGAATCACTTCTTGCTTCCCTGGTCCTCCACTGTCCTTTAGAGTCCCAGTGGCTTGGATTTCTCTGAACTCTGTTCAGTCGATTCCTTCAGGAAGGAACCGGGAATTATGGTGGGTTCCATCTTCTTCCCTCTGAGCTCTGAGCTCTGTCTCAGACTGAAGCAGAAAACAGTGGTCGTCTTTTCTCAAGTGACCCTTGGTTATAGGACCCATGTGTTCAATGGATAGGAATGGGCTAGGGTAGAGCCCTAAGTTTCGTTCTACCCCCTGTCCTGTTCTGGCATAAGGTTTGCCTGTTCCTGAGCCTGGGAGATCCATGTCCTTGCTTTATGGGGCAGCAGAATTCAACTCCAATTTCTTTTTTCTTCTGGCCAGGGATTTGGGCCACACTAGGCAGCACTAAAGGGTTACTCCTGGCTCTACACCCAGAAATCACTCTTGGCAGGCTTGGGGGACTCTATGGGAAACTGGGTATTGAACCCAGGTCAGTCCAATGTCAGCCATATGAAAGGCAAACATCCTAGCATTGTGCTATCACTTCGGCCCCCACATATCCAATTTCTATTCCACAGGATAGTAAAGTCTCCACTCATCCACATTTGCTTCAGCAACTGGGAGCCAGAGGCCAGTAGAGAAATGCTGCACCCAGAGCTAGAGAGATAGCACAGCGGTAGGCTGTTTGCCTTGCAAGTGGCCGACCCAGGACTGATGTTGGTTTGAATCCCAGCATCCCAGATGGTTCCCTGTGACTGCCAGGAGCGATTTCTGAGCACAGAGCCAGGAGTAATCCATGAGTCCCACCGGGTGTTGCAAAAAAACCAAAAGGGAAAAAGAGAAATGCTGTGCCCTTGTCATTCCAGGCAGGAGGTGGGCTCAGAAGGTCTCATTTGGAATTATCAATCTGAGCTAGGAAACCAGTGTGGAGAGCAGACTTGGTTCAGAGCACACAGGTTCTTCTTTCGTTCACCTAATATTTGTAGCTTTTTTAGAATTGCTTTTTTCCTACACTTGCTTTTTTTATGAGTTTGTTTCCTGTGGGAGCAGTCAGGGTTGCTTTTCAGACCACCAAGCCAGAAGTTGGTCACTGTAGTTTATATGGAGTTGAACTTTCATAGCTTTGGAGCCATAAGAAGTGTAAGAGAATTTGGCACTTGATCTGAGAAGGTTGAACATATTTGTAGGTGAGAAACAAAATCTGTATCTGCTAGTGATATTTGTCTTCTGGTTTAATACATGGGCCGCCATGGACTACATGATCCTTAATTTTATTTATTTTTATTATTTATTTTTACATAGGAATTGTCAAAAGTTCGCTCTCAACTTGCTAAAAAAAAGCAAAGTGAGGCAAAGCTTCAGGAAGAATTGAATAAAGTTCTGGGCATCAAACGCTTTGATCCCTCTAAGGCTTTCAGTCATGAAAAGAAAGAAAAATTTGTTCTTAAAACTCCCTTAAAAGAAGGTAGGAAATGAATAAAATGCATTCATTTCTTTTGGATTTGATTAAAGTGCTTAACATGTTGTTCTTTCTTTTTATAAATTGTGAACATTTGTTTATTATGTGCAGAAGAAATTCTGAGATTCTTTATGAAAACAATTCGACTCTTCAAGCCCATGTTCTCCCTTGGTCATTAATCTTGTTAGTCATCTCCATATTTCTTTGCTTATTTTCATTCTGAAAAAGCTTGTGTTTTCTTTTGAACATATTTCTCCTTTCTCTCCCTTCATATTTTTCTAAGTAGCTTTTTATTCAAATAAAAATGATCCTGCTTCCCTTCTACCTCCAAATTAAATCCCATCCTCCTTTACAGCCTCTTGATTTTCCAAATGTCCAGATTCCTCACCAGTTCTTTGAGCTTTACTCATGTGATGTCTTGTTTAAAATTTTGTCATACTTTTGCTACTCCTTTTGCCCTTCAGCCCAATTATTTCTCTAACATGTACCCTTACTTCAAAGTAAAATGGTCTAATTAGATTTAGAGAAGTAGGTTCTGTCTCCTGACTGTGAATCTACATCTTTGACAAAATACCAGAATTGTTTAAAATGTGGAGAACCGAAGTGTGTCTTCCTCTTATGGAAGATTGGAAATGCTCATTTATAGATGATTATGATGGATTAATTTATTTTTATTTTTGCTTTCTAATATATCCTTTTAATCATACTTCTAGCCAATGCAAACTGCTGCTGAGCTTCTGTGGAGTTCCCAGGATCAAGCAAGTAAACCTCTGAAGATCCTGCCGAAGATGTTTTTATTCTTATTTCATTGTACTTTTGTTGCAGTTAATATTCTCATATTGTGTGCCATGTTAACTTCCTGTTCTTAAATATGTGAGAGGAAGTCCCATATTTACCACTGTGTCTTCTAATGTATTACTTCCTTGATTTTCACCTTTATCTTCCTGTACTACATTTTCAGTTGACTGTCACACTATAAAGTGTATTTGTAAAGATGACTTTCTTGACAAAACTAACTTGTGTCTAGAGGTGAGTAGCCAAGCAAAAAAAAAAAAAAAAAAAAATGCAGGAAGCCCAGGATTTGAGCCTAGCATTGCATTTTCCCCTGAGCACATTCAGCTGTGTTCTCCAAGCTGAAGACAAAGCTGTATGTAAAGAAAATGTCTAATCAATTCTACTATCATTCAGGCACTACTTTAATTTCTTTAAAAAATATTATTGCCTACTATTTGCCTATGAGGTGTTTAATAGTAGCTTATTACTAAATAAAATCACAGATTGTTGTGCTCGCTGCAGCAGCACATATACTAAAATCACAGATTGTTATTTAACCAAATTATTCAACTTGTGTATATGAAGTCACATTAATGCTTTTATTTAAGGTTTATTTATTGCCTTTGACCTCTCTTCTCTTCTCTCTTTTGTCCTCAAAATCAGAATAAAATTTTGCTTAGAAACTAGTTGTTTTCCTGAGGTATCTGATTAAAACGCATATATATGACAGGCCATTTTTCAAAATAGTATTGCTCCATTGATACCAGCCAAGGGTTATTAGACTGTTTTTTCAGTTAGCTTATAATTCATGACTGAAGTTTAAGCTGACAATTGAATTTCATTCAGTAGAAATATCTAGTACAGAAGTTTGAAAAAATAGTTATAAGAAAATGAATAGCTCTTTAGATTGTCTTTTAACAAGATGACATAAAAGGGATTGAATTTAAAATTCTTCTATTTTACATATACACACTCCCCCTCTATATGAGGGATGATAGTAATCAAGTTCTCACACACAAAACACATTCATACACAACACATACATATGCACATATCAAAACACACTTACACACACTTACAACACACACTTACACATTCTACCTGAGCAATAGAATCAATCAAGGTAGTACCCTTGAGAATTTTTGGTCACACCCAGGGAGAGAACCTCTGGATACCCACTGGAGTCCAGAGCTGCAGAACTTGCAGGATACATGTTCGGACAGAGGAAATGCTGCCGGTGTGCAAAAATGTTAGCCAGGATGTGCCTCAGTACCAGACAGTCTGCACCTCACGAATCATCCTCACATCAGAAGTCACAGTCCTCAAAACCCACATACTAACCTGGGGTCTGCTGGTTCCCATCAGGCAAAACTGAAAATTGCCTGATTTCTGGTATAATGGGGAAGATCAAAATTTGATTTATGGGTCAATATTGGAGAATAGTCCTAACATAAGCATTGCTATGGCCATACCTCCAAGTGTAGGATTCTAAGATTCCCTCTTTCCCTATGAAGTTTCTGCTTTTGCTAATATGCTTTTGTATAATCCCCTTGTTAGCTTGTTAGCTTGTGGGAATGTGGCCTTCAGATAAGAGTTGGAAACAAAGGGAGATACAAGACCTGGAACATGGCACTTATGCCCATGCACTTGGGATAGGCCTCAACAGATTAGTCTTGTAACATCTGAATTATGTATCTTGTGGCATTTGAATGGTATATCCCTTTTACCTGCTTCCTGGGCCTATGCATTCAATTCTGATTCATGAATGTGATGGCTATTTAACCTGAGTGAAAAAGTGACTCGAGTCCTTGACTTTCAGAAGCCGGTTCCCAGGTGGAAGGAAGTCTTGGACCCTTAGCTAGCTAAGCATAAAAAACCCCACTTTGTGACTTGCATTGCCAGGTGGTCTATTTGTCTTGTCACAGGCTACTAGCATGAACCCAACACAAGGAAAAATCCAAAGGATCAAAATTTTCTCAGAAGGTGCAGAAATTTAGTACAGCAGGGAGGCATTTACATTATATGCATCAGACCCAGGTTTTGATATTTGGCATCCCATGTAGTCTTCAAAAACTGCCAGGAGTGATCCCTGAGCACCATTGAGTATGGCCCCAAGCCAGAAAAAAAAATTATCTCAGAACTTGACTGGATTATGGAATGATTAAATTGAAATGTTGATCAGATCATTAATTGCAAGAGAGCTTGTGTTTGATTGGATTAAGGTAGCTTATTATTTCTTATATTCCAAAACTGACTAAAACTCACACAATGTGAAAAAGCCGTCAGGAACTTGTAGCGATAAACTCAAAATATAGGAAAGAGGGACCTGGAGAGATAGCACAGCAGAGTTTGTCTTGCAAGCAGCCGATCCAGGACCAAAGGTGGTTGGTTCGAATCCTGGCATCCCATATGGTCCCCCGTGCCTGCCAGGAGCTATTTCTGAGCAGACAGCCAGGAGTAACCCCTGAGCATCGCCGGATGTGGACCAAAAACCAAAAAATATATATATAGGAAAGAAGCTCTACTGGTCTATTTGTGGCTTAGGCCTTGATTCCTGAAGGAATCGCAAAATAGCTTGAAAACAGCAGTAGGAATCCTCTGAAAGGAGACACAGGTAGCATAATCAGAACATAAAGAGTGCCTCAGACATCTTCAGACTTATGGGAATGTGGAATGGTGAGACAAAGAGAAGTGATGGCAGAAATATTGCTAAGTCCTACAGGAAGGAAGCCTGTGCCCCAATACAGGAACATGGAGTTGTAACAAACTGCTGAAAACCCGACATCAAGGAAGGTGTCCCCTAATAGCTATGTCTCAAAAACAGTTAAAAGATGAAAGGCTGGGAATATGGCCCAAAGAGATGAGGTGCATTTTTGTACATAGGACCTTACTTTCAACCCAGGAACTGCATAGACCCTAACTAAGCTTGATGGGGAAGACCCTCCAAACACTAAGATGGTCCAAAAACCAGGTATGTGTTTCAGTGGCAGAGTGCCTGCTGTCTTACATATTTGAAGCTCAAGGTTGAATTTCTGGCACAGCTTTTGTATAACCCCCTTGTTAGCTTGTCAGCTTGTCATACCCGGGTTAGCCTGGCAGCACTCAGAAGTTACTCCTGGATCTAAGCTCAGAAATCACTCCTGGCAGGCTCGGAGGACCATATGGGATGCTGGGATTCGAGCCACCATCCTTCTGCATGCAAGGCAAATGCCCTACTTCCATGCTATCTCTCCAGCCCCAGAAATTTTTTTTTTTTTTTTATCTTTATTTTTTTTTAGAAAAATATTTTTAATTAAAACTTAGTCCTTGTGTGTTTTGCCGGTTCATTCTTTTGTGTTAGTTGTTTATATTTTATATAGGAGTGAATCCATTTGGTTTCAATTTCTGACTTTGAGGGCCACTCCTGGCAATGTTTGGGGTTTGCTCCTGTTCTGCTCTCAAGAATTACTCCTGGTATTGCTCAGGAGACTATTTGGATGCCAGGGATTGAACCAGGATTGGCTGCATACAAAGTAAGCACCTTATACACTGAACTATTTTTCCAGACCGCCATATCTGAATTTTAATCTGCATAAGTCATGTACTCCAGTTAACAACTGGCCAAATTGATGAGAATGGTCTCTAAATACCCAGACTAGCAAGCTGTGTTAAGTATCAATATATAAAACACATTTATAACCTCAGGATGTGTATAAACACCCCCACATGCCATATTTCCAACCTGGGGTGAATGGGTCTGAAGCTGGGTCATGCATGAAATAATCCAAACCAGGCTGAGGGTGAAACACAGTCTGGCCATCTATGACCTTATCCAGAGCCGGCTGCCTGCCAGAACTGTTGTTTTTATTGAGTACAGAGGCCACTTCCAAGTGGGGGAGTAAGAAAAAATAGCTAAGGCCATCCTGAGCCAGTCCCACCCATTTGCTGAGATGTAAGACAATCTCAGTTTTGGAGTAAAACCAAGTTGTAAACAAATAGAAAGGAACCAGGGGGGGCCGGGTGGTGGCGCTAAAGGTAAGGTGCCTGCCTTGCCTGCGCTAACCTTGGACGGACCGCGGTTCGATCCCCCGGTGTCCCATATGGTCCCCCAAGCCAGGAGCAACTTCTGAGCACATAGCCAGGAGTAACCCCTGAGCGTTACCGGGTGTGGCCCAAAAACCAAAAAAAAAAAAAAAAAAGAAAGGAACCAGGGATGGATGATCTTTGTTTTGGGTGAAACCAATTTGTAAACAAGATACAAAAAGAAACCAGGGATGATCTTTGTTTTGGGTAAAATAAGGTGTAATCTAACAAGGAAGTCCATGTGTGTCCTTCGGTACTGTAGCCCTCCCCTTCCCAAGGTGAGATCATTTCTTTCGGTTTTTATTAGTCAGCTTCATGGACTTTTTCTGCTGTAAAGGGGCAGGAGGGAAGGAAGGAGGGTCAAATTGAACTGCAAGCCTCATAATTGAAACATGTGCTCATCTACCAGTTAGCTATAATCTGGCCCTTTGTTTCCTTGAGTGTACATAAAATCTCACTGTGAAGAGCTGCTTTCAGTAGAGGATTGAGATTCATTCCAGACTCTCTTAAGTGGAGACGATTAATATTTCTTGCTTGAGTAACAACTTGTTTAGATTTCCCTCTGGATGGATATTTGGGTTGTTCTCACTTTTAGATTATTTTCATTTAGGTTGCAATGAATATAAAAATATCCACTAATTGGTAAGACCAACCCAGGCACCATGTTTCTAACCCCATAGGTGGATGGGTATGATGAAGCAGGGTAGCAGTGGAGAAATAATACCAAACCAGTGGAAAGATTAAATGAGTCAGCCTGCTTTTTGCTTCATAACCTCTTTCTCTGCCAAGCTCCAAGCCTGCACTCTTCTTTTATTCAAACTAATTCCCAAAACCAGGTGGGGGGAGGTCTAGTAAGCCAGGTGGGCTTTTACATATCATAAGAAGAGGTTACTGGGAAGAAGTAGGGGGAACACTTTTGTTTGGGGTTGATAGCTGGGTGTTATATATTTCCACCCTTTCTGTTTTAAACAAAACAAAACAAAAAGTTAGAAAACTTTTGTTCTACTTTTCTCTACTTTTCCAGAGGCTGGAACCTCAGATCATAATTCAAAGCATCAAAGTTTAAATTGTGTACATCATTCTCAAAACAGTTAGCCTGGGTCAGAGATATAGCACAGTTGCAGGGCATTAACCTTGCACAGCCGATCCAAGACGGATGGTGGTTCGAATCCTGGCATCCTATATGGTCCCCTGAGCCTGCTAGGAGCGATTTCTGAACACAGAGCCAGGAGTAACCTGAATGCTGCCGAGTGTGACCCAAAAAACGAAAACAAAAACAAAAGGTCTTTCATATCTCATAGATATCGCAAAATTTTTCTCAAACTTCTCTTTTTCAAGTTAATGGAAACAAGTCTTTATTAAGTAACTTTTAATATCAGAAAAATAAAACTCTTATAATTCTCTTTACAGCAAATATATTTCAGTGCTTTGGCCATCTTAAGTTAAAGACCCTTTATCATAAAATATATGGTTTTAAACTTTACTCAAATTAAATTTATAATCCCTATGACTTCCCTAAATGTACATTGTAAGGGCATGCTAACAAAAGGGCCCAACCCAGCATAGGCCTGGCATATTACCCATCCATTTGTCTCACCTTCACAAACTAATATCTATATAATATCTGCTCTCCCACATTCGTACGCTCAGGAAGAGCAAGAGCCTTGTCAAGACTGCCCTTGTACCATTTGAATTATGTTGCTGTGTTATTTGAATTATGTATCTCTTGTTATCTGCTGCCTGGGGTTGAATGTCCAGCCCTGATGCATGAGCAAGCTGATAGTAGCTATATAAACTCTGAATCTCTTAGACTCGGGGTTCTTGACTGGAAGCCTGTTCCCAGGTGGAAGTCTTAACCCTTAACTAGCTAAGCAAATAAACTCCCCCCCCCCCCCAAACCCCCACACTCCTTGCTTTGTAACTAGCATTGCCATGTGATCTCTGTCTTATCACTGGGCTGTTAGCACAGGCCTAACAACATAACAAAAGAGTGTAGTAAAATTAGCAAATGCTATATTGATAATTATCATTCCTAGTTTGTAGTTTTTAGAAACAGTACATGCCCCTAATATGTCAGTTCAATTCATTAGCTTATTAGTTGCAGTGTACAATGCAACAAAAATGCATAGACTCTCTGATTATAAACATTAGAACCTTTCTGCAGATACAGAAAATTTTTTGTTTTTCTTTTTGGCCACACCCAGTGATGCTCAGGGGTTACTCCTGGCTATGCACTCAGAATTCTCTCCTGGCTTGAAGGACCGTATGGGACACGGAGGGAGGGGAGAGATCCAACCGTGGTCCGTCCTAGGCTAGTACGGGCAAGGCAGACGCCTTACCCCTTGTGCCAACCCTCCAGCCCCTAAAAATTCTTAAATATTCTTACATCTGAGTTCCTTTCCACAAATTTATCTAAACAAAATCACAAGAACATTTCTGCAGATATGCATACAATTTGAAAATAATTGTTTTGTTAAATAAATGTTTTGTTAAAACATTCTCATAATACACAATAAGACATCATAGCAATTGGGAAACATTCACTAGGATAGCTGAGAACTTTTAAAACTTTTTTTTTTAGAATTTTTAAAACTCTTAACATTATGCAGTTCCCCAGAATTGTGTAAACTAATATTAAATCACTAACATTAAATACAAATTTTTCTGTTTGTAGTGCATGAAACAAAACAGTAAGATCCATGCAGATAAAACACAATTTAACCAGCAATTGACCAGTGCAAGTAGGGTCAAGAGAATAACCTGAAACAAAGATAATTTTTTGGGAAATAACCCAAGTGCAGGAGATTCTGAAAGGGCTTTTCCACAGTAGGGCTCTCCATCTCTACCTTCTTCACCTTCTGTGTTATGCTCTGAGGTCTTCTGAAATGGAATGGTTCCTAAGCTGGAATCTGAGTTGGGAGATCCTCTCATCTTCCTGCTGCTGGTCCCCCTCCTATGGAGCTTTCTTTTCGGCTTTTACCCCATCATAAGCTGTTTCAGATTGGGAGGCCGAGGTCCTTGCACAAAGCACAAAGCACCTTTGGTAGAAGGCCGTGTGCCACAGTCTCTGGAAGTCTTCAGCTTTCTCCCCTTTACTGCCTGCTTCTATCCTGCCTAAAGAGGCCTCCACCATATTTTAGACAGATGCCATGTGCACTGCTTTTCTGATGACAGGCTCTGCACTGTCAGTCCAGTTCAAGGAGGCTGTGATGGTGACCAGCCCCTCAAACTTTTTAAACAGAGGGCCAGTTCACTGTCCTTCAGACTGTTGGAGGGCCAGAGTATAGTAAAAACAAAAATTATGAACAAATTTCTATGCACACTGCATATATCTTATTTAGAAGTGAAGAAACAAAATGGGAATAAATACAATATGTGGCCCGCGGGCCGTAGTTTGAGGACCATTGCACTAGGAGGGTAAAGGCACTAATCATCATTGGAGATCTTTTGGTCCCTGGGTCATGTGTCACTGTTCAAGTGCCACTTGTAAAATAAAAATATCCATGAGTGGGCCCGGAGAGATAGCACAGCGGCGTTTGCCTTGCAAGCAGCCGATCCAGGACCAAAGGTGGTTGGTTCGAATCCCGGTGTCCCATATGGTCCCCCGTGCCTGCCAGGAGCTATTTCTGAGCAGACAGCCAGGAGTAACCCCTGAGCACCGCCGGGTGTGACCCCCCCCCCCCAAAAAAAAATCCATGAGTTGGGTGAGGCAGCCTAAGCACTGTGTTTCTTTTTTTTTTTTTTTTTTGATTTTTGGTTTTTGGGTCACACCCAGCGGTGCTCAGGGGTTACTTCTGGCTGTCTGCTCAGAAATAGCTCCTGGCAGGTGCGGGGGACAATATGGGACACCGGGATTCGAACCAACCACCTTTGCTCCTGGATCGGCTGCTTGCAAGTCAAACTCTGCTGTGCTATCTCTCCGGGCCCAGCACTGTGTTTCTAACCCCTTAGGCAGATGGATCTGATGAAGCAGGGTAGCAATGGAGAAATAATACCAAACCAGTGGAAAGATTAAGTGGAGTCAGCCTGCTTTTTGCCCCATAGCCTCTCTTTCTGTCATGTGCTCTCTCTGCCAGCACTCCTTTCTTTATTCAAAACATTTCCCAAAACCAGGAGTGGAAGGTCTAGTAATACAGGTGGGCTTTTGCATAGAAGAAGAGGTGTGTTGGTCATAGAGGCAAGGCTGGAATGAGAGGGAAACTGGGAAAGTTGGTAGCTGGAAATGTATACTGGTGAAGGGATGAGTGTTGGAACATATGACAGAACCTCAATCATGAACAACTGGAATTTGGTAGTTAGAAATGTGTACTGGTAAAGGGATGGGTGTTGGAACATATGACTGAACCTCAATCATGAACAAATGGAACTTGGTAGCTGGAAATGTGTACTGGTGAAGGGATGAGTGTTGGTACATATGACACAAACAACTGGAACAGTGTATCTCATAAAGAAAAAAAATTGGTTAAAAATCAAGAAATTAGGGGCCGGGTGGTGGCGCTAGAGGTAAGGTGCCTGCCTTGCCTGCGCTAGCCTTGGATGGACCGCGGTTCGATCCCCCGGTTTCCCATATGGTCCCCCAAGCCAGGAGCGACTTCTGAGCGCATAGCCAGGAGTAACCCCTGAGCGTCACCGGGTGTGGCCCAAAAACAAACAAACAAAAAAACAAAACAAAAACAAAAAAAATCAAGAAATTAAAAAAAATTAAGAAAAGGGCCCGGAGAGATAGTACAGCGGCGTTTGCCTTGCAAGCAGCTGATTCAGGACCTAAGGTGGTTGGTTCGAATCCCAGTGTCCCATATGGTCCCCCGTGCCTGCCAGGAGCTATTTCTGAGCAGCCAGGAGTAACCCCTGAGCACCACTGGGTGTGGCTCAAAAACCAAAAAAAGAAAAGAAAAGAAAAGAAAAAGAAAAAATAACCACATTTGGAATTGTAAAAAAATAAATAAATAAAAAATCGATTCCTGGGTGGTTCTTGGCTTCAGTCTATAGAATGAATTTAATCATTTCCCAAGCACTGGCAGATTTGGGAATCTCTGATCCTTAATGCTTGATCAAATTTAAGGGTAAAATGTGTTTAAGAGGATAGCACAGAGCTAGTAGAAATTAACCGATAGATTTTAATTTTAATTTTATATGCTATGACTACCAGCGCTTTTTATTGCTCTTTGTAATAATTAACTAGAAAGGGGGGTGGAGTTTATCAGCTAATGCTGCATAATGGACACCCTAATAAAACATTTCACAGCAGCAGTTGGTTGCTTGGTGTGTGTATTTTCCATTTGCTGGCTCTTACGTTTTCTTCTGCAAGAGGAAATGGTACTAAGACGTTGCAGGATTTTGTTCTCTCCCTTCCCTTTTTTTGCTAGGAGAGAGGCTTCCCCAATAGTTTGCCTAAGGGGCGCTCATTTGACGGGCAATTAAGCTTGACACTTCTTATTGGACCTTTCCGACTTGGCCACGGGGAATCAGCTGCCAGTTTACTGCCTGGTGGGAAACTGCTGGAGATTCTGGGACTGGCATCAAAATGCTAATTTTTAAAAGGGGGGAGTGAAGCTGCGGCTCGCTTGCCTGCTGGCCTGCTCACTTTTCCCCAGCCCTGCACCCACTCTGCTGGCCGAACAAAGACCCACTTGGGGTAGTCTGCTGAGAGACCTCAAGTTTACAGGTCTGTTTTCCCCGCAGAACTCTGGATCATGCCTGAAATGCCGGAGGACATGGAACAGGTAAGAGCAGAGCTTGTAAGAAATGAAGCATTTGGAGTTAAATGAAGCAAGTGGAGTTAAAGTTGCTTTCAGAGCATCTCAAAGATTAAGTAAAAGCTGAAAGACTGGTAAAAGCCACATGTTTGAGAAAACTAAAGATTTAATGCCTGGCTTTGGGGGTGGATTTAAATGGATTAAATAAAATTCATTTATTTATTTAAAACATCCTTTTTTGTTTTGGTTTGTGGTTTTTTGGGCCACATCCGGTGATGCATAGGAGTTATTCCTAGCTCTGTGTTCAGAAATCGCTTCTGGTAGGCTGGGGGAACAGATGGGACCCGGGGATCGAACTAGGTCCTTCCTGGATCAGCCTCGTGCAACGCAAAAGCCCTACCGCTGTGCTACCTCTCCGGCCTCAAAACATTAAGTTCTTGAAGAGAAAATGAACTTTGATAATTGTCCCTAGGTACCAGGTTATGGAGAGCTCAGTTAAGGCAGATTAAATGACTCAAATCTCAACAGAAGAGCATTTTATTTTCCTTATTCTATTAATTTGCCATGATGGTGAAGGTCCTATAAAAAATAATTTGCCTTAAGTTGTGATTTCCAGCCTTGTAGTAGGAAGCATTTCTCTCAACTTCTGGCTACAGGTTGTTTAAATTGATGTAGCTCCAACGGGGATTTGGAAATTGCTTGATTATTGGTTCTCTATTCACACAGAAACAACCCGGCTTTAAATTAAAAAAAATAAAATAAAAATAAAACCATGCACTAGCGTATGTTCCTAAAAATAGATCTTATCTAGCAAGCATTAAACTATATCCACCCCCCCAATGCTGTCTAATCAGTGGTCTCTCTCTCTCTTGCAATCAAGAATCAAAATTGCCTATTGCTTGTGGGTGTCCTTTAATCTTACTTTTGAACTCTTCCCCCCTCTTCAGACAAATTATTCTATTGTGGATTGCATGTAGGCACTTGGAAGAAATATGCCTGCTGGCTGGGGAAGATGTAGAATCTGGCTTCCTTTTACCAGTGCCCTCCTCCTTTCTTTCTTTGTTATAAACTCTGCATTTTTCACAAGGATTATCCCCTCTGTGGTTCTCTAAATAAGAGTCAATTGATGTAAATTAAAGCCTGGATTAACCAAATTAAAGATCTCAAGTGCTTTAGGTTTTCTTTCTTAGGCCTAAGGAAACTTCATCAAAAAAAAGAAATGAGCTCTTGTAGGGGTTGTGTAAGGAAACAAGTTGTAGGACTGTACTTAAAAAAATTTTTTTTTTAAATGCCTGTTGCTTTTGTTGCCAAGAAAGAAAAATCAAGCTCTTCAAAATAATTCCTTCAGTGGTGATTGTGGATAGCTTTCTGTTGGATAGCTGACATATCTGCACAGTTTTTGGAGACAAGCTGGTAAACTGCTCTTTTTCTGTGCCTTCAGACCCAGGCTGGTGTAGATTGAGGGTTTGAGGACCAAGAGGTAGGGAATGTCAGCATTCAGTCTAGCCTGAATCCTTAGAACATAGTTTCTTACTTGCTAACTTGGAAGGGAAACAAACAGACAAACAAACCGACAACAACAAAAAAACCCTGAGCTGGCCTGGTCATTTTAGTCTAATTTTTGGAGTTCTCCGCAGTCCCCAAGACATCTGTCTTGACAATTAATCTCCATCTTTGCATTGTGGAGACCACTAGGCTCTTATTTCCAGACTTGTCCTGGAATCTGGAATAAAGCCCAAGAATCTAGCTTTCTTTTTTTTTTTTTTTTTTTTTTTTTGGTTTTTGGGCCACACCCAGTAACGCTCAGGGGTTACTCCTGGCTATGTGCTCAGAAGTTGCTCCTGGCTTGGGGGACCATATGGGACACCGGGGGATCGAACCGCGGTCCGTCCAAGGTTAGCGCAGGCAAGGCAGGCACCTTACCTTTAGCGCCACCGCCCGGCCCCAAATCTAGCTTTCTTAAGAGGTTCCCGCAGTAAGGCAGCCTCTTTCTGCTCTATATCTGTAATCTTTAAAAAAAAAAAAAGTCTCTCTCTCCCTTCTCTCTCCCCAGTTAAAAATAAGTTTGACATCTTTGGGATTTCACACCTTTCTTATAGCATCCCTAGAAGACAAGTCTGACTTGAGCTATAATGCATCATCAGAGGCTAATAGTTTTATTTTTAAAACTTGTCTCTTAAAATAACAAAACAAAACAAAAATGTTTCTCATGTTCTAGAAATAGGAGCCCACAGCTTTCCTTCCCTCCAGCACACCTGCTTTATTTCCTCAACATGTGTTCATTCTAAAATATAAAAAGATACAAAATTTGAAAATACATAAAATAATTTTTTTCAACCGTGGTTCTGAAGACACTGCATGACTGGGAACTTGGGAACTCTCCACTGTTGAATTTTATCTTTTGTCTAGGCCCAAGGGTAAGGAAGGAGAAGAAATGAGACAATCCCTAGCCTAGCCCTCCAAGACAACGTTTTTTTTTTTTGTTTTTATTTTTAATTTATTTAAAGAAAATACATCACATAGTTAACACAATGGATCATAATACATTTGTTTCAGAAACAAGGGCAAAGTTATTTAAAAAAATAGAAAGAAAAAATAAAAAAAGGAAAAGAAGATAAAAAAAGACAAAAAAGGAGGAAAAATAGAAAAACTAAAGAGATGGAAGAGAAAAGAAGAAAGACAACTTGGTTATATATATATATATATATATTTTGTTTTTATTTTTAATTTATTTAAAGAAAACACATCCCTTAGTTGACACAATGGATCATAATACATTTGTTTCAGGAAGGCAGAGTCATTAAAAAAAATAGAAAGAATGGAGAGGTGGCGCTAGAGGTAAGGTGTCTGCCTTGCAAGCGCTAGCCAAGGAAGGACAACGGTTCGATCCCCCAGCGTCCCATATGGCCCCCCCAAGCCAGGGGCAATTCCTGAGCGCTTACTGAGTATCAAATGGTTGTAGCCCCCCCAAAAAGACCTCAAAAAAATAGAAAGAAAAAAACTAAAGAGATGGAAGAGAAAGGAAAGAAGAAAGAGAGATTTTTCTTTTCCCAGACTTTCCAGGGCCGCCTCCCTGGGTTTGCTATGGCCCTTTAAAAGCGGGGCCGGAAGCTTCCCGGGTGGGCCCGCCCCTCTCCCGGGGCGTCGGCGCGCGTAGTCAATCAGCTGGCACGGCGGCGGGAGCGGAAGCCGGAAGCCGGAAGCGGCGCGGGGGGCGGCGGGACGTCGGGGCGGCGGGCTGGCGCGGGCTCGGAGCGGGGCCCGGAGGGAGCGGCGGCCCGGCGGCCCGGCCCGGGGCTGAGCGAAGCGGCGGGCATGGTGGGGCGAGGGAAGGAGCTGTCTATCCGCTTCGTACCCGGCCACTGCCACCTGGCGGAGGTGAGCGCCGCGGGGGGGGGGGGCGGGCGGGCGTCTGTGTTTGTATCTGTCTGTCTCCGGTCGTGCGGGCTCGAGCCCCGCGGCTTCCGCTTCCTCCTCTCCCCTCCCCCCCGCTCATCCCCGTCTGTCTCCGGAAACGTTTTCCTTGTATGGGCCGGAGCGGTGGCGCAGGATGTAAGGCGACTTCCTTGCATGCGGAAGGACGGCGGTTCGAGTCCCCGTGTCCCAGGGGTCCCCCACCTCGAGCCTGCCGGGAGCGATTTCTGAGCGCAGAGCCAGGAGGAACCCTTGAGCGCCGGTGTGGTCCCAAATAAATAAGTAAATATATTTTTTCAATTTAGCGGCTGTGAGAAGGGAAAAACCGTAAATACTTGGCACTGGCCATTGTCTGGCTGTTTATTTTATTGCATTTTTGTTGGCATGACTGCAGGAAAAGGCCTTCTTTTCTTTGCCCTTCCCTTCCCTTTCCTTTTGCCTTTCCTCTTTTCCCTTCCCTTCCCTTCCCTTCCCTTCCCTTCCCTTCCCTTCCCTTCTTCTTCTTTTTTTTTTGTTTTTGTTTTTGTTTTTGGGCCACACCCGGCAGTGCTCAGGGGTTACTCCTGGCTGTCTGCTCAGAAATAGCTCCTGGCAGGCACGGGGGACCATATGGGACGCCGGGATTCGAACCAACCACCTTTGGTCCTGGATCGGCTGCTTGCAAGGCAAACACCGCTGTGCTATCTCTCCGGGCCCTCCTTTCCTTTCTTTTCCTTTCCTTTTCCTTTCTTCCTCTTTTCCCTTCCTTTTCTTTCCTCCTTTTCTTTTTCCTTTACTTTCTTTTTCCTTCCCTGCTTTTTTTCTTTCCTTCCTTTTCTTTCCTTTCTTTTTCCTTCCCTTCCTTTCCTTTTTCTTTTCCTTCTTTCCTATCCTTTCCTTTCCCTTTCCTCTTCCCTTCCCTTTCCTCCTTTCCCTTCCTTTCCTTTCTCCTTTCCTTTCTTCCTTCCCTTCCTTTCCTTTTCCTTTCCTTTCTTTTTTCTTTCCTTTTTTTCCCTTCCCTTCCCTCCCCTCCCCCCTCTCTTCTCCCTTCCTTTTCCCTCCCCTCTTCATTTTGCAGTTGCCATCTTTGAGAATTAGAGGCAGAGCCCTTGACTCCAAGTTCAGCCATTAAAATTTGGGAGCTGGGATTTGAATTGTGAACTCACTCTCAGCACTGCACCAGGAGGGAGATTACATAAAAGTAGCTTACTCGGTTTATTTCTGGGGACTCCTTCACTCATCCCCTGGATTTCTAGTCCGGCCTTCAGTGGAGTTTCTCAGTCCACAGAATCCAGTGTAGAGGATAAGAAAACTGGTTCATACTTAGCTGGCAGGGGAGATACTATGATCACGAAGGTGGTTTTCCCAGGGTGAGGCTTACCTATTGCACTTCGGATGTGCTGACCCCTGCGATTTCCCCAAATGTGGGAAACTCGACTGCGTAATTTGTGGTAGTGGGGGACTGCGTTCTCGCTCTCCCCTGTAAAAGAAAACTGGTTCAGAATCCAGATCTGAACAAAAGGAATTCCATCAAGGTCTTGGCTGTTTTGTTTTCTTTTTTTTTACTCGGCACAATTTATAAGCTTTCAAAACATATCATTGTTTTGCAATCTCTTTTTTTTTTTTTTTTTTTTTTTGGTTTTTTTGGGCCACATCCGTTGACGCTCAGGGGTTACTCCTGGCTATGCGCTCAGAAGTCACTCCTGGCTTGGGGGACCATATGGGACACCGGGGGATCGAACCGCGGTCTGTCCGAGGCTAGCGCAGGCAAGGCAGGCACCTTACCTTTAGCGCCACCGCCCGGCCCCTGCAATCTCTTTTAGGGGTGCGCAACTACTTTATTTAAACTGAAATTGCTGTGTGCCCAACTGCTGAGAATATAATGGACTGCTTTTTTTGCCATTTTAAAAGAGAAGCTTAATTTTGCAAGAATGTTTCTGATCTCTGTAAGCATGCTCATCTGCCCTTTAAAATTCTGCTTATCTGCTGAGGGATAGTGCATGATTTAAGGAGATTGCCTTACGTATATTTTTGGTGCTTCTTGCGGTCTCTTGTGTGATCCCTGAGTATAATAGAGCAGCCCCCAAACAAGATTCTACCTGAATTCTATATATCCTTAACACGTACTGTAATTTAAAATGCCCATGTGATAGCAATAAAAGTGGAGAAAGATGAATTTCCCCGAGCCTGCCAGGAGTAACCTCTGAGCGCTGCCAATGTGGCCCCCACACCAGTAAATAAGTAAAAAGCTTTAGATGATATCTGTTTCTATATCTTTATAAAACTCTAAAATAGAAGAGATTATGGCCAACAATAGAATTCACTGGTAGATTATTTTCTTTGCATTTATTCCCCAGCACCAGAGGAGAAAACAGGAAGAAATTACCATCATCTATTAATTTCAACGATGCTTGTTTCATTTCCCAGCATGGATAACCTGTAGTGCATATTAAACTATTAGGTGGCCGGAGCAATAGCATAGAGCAGGGGTCTCAAACTCGAGGCCTGTGGGCCGCAAACGGCCCTCCGCCCTCCGTACAACATTTTGTGGCCCTGCCCTAGAGAAATCTTTTTTTCTTTTGTTTTGTTTTAGTTGTTTGGGTCACACCCCCCAGTGTTCAAGGCTTACTATTGACTTTGCACTCAAGGATCACCCCGACTTTGCCTCCTACAGCCCCCAGGTAAATTGAGTTTGAGACCCCTGGCATAGAGGATAGGGCATTTTCCTTGTACAATGTACACAGTCCCCTGACTTGGGTTCGATCCCTGGTTTCTGGACCATGCCTGTGTTGTTTGGATGTTACTCCTGACTGTGCTCAGAAATAATTCCTGGCAAGTTTGGGGGATCCTATGACTGTAAAGTCAGTTCTTCAGATGTAAGCAGGGAGTGCCCCAACAACTTAACTTCTCCAAATGCTCCATTTTGCTAAACAGGAAATAGAGTAGTAAGTGACTGGAGCAGAATTATTTAAAAAATTAAAAAAAATTTAATATTAAATTTAAATATTAAAAAAAATTTTTTTTTGTTTGTTTTTTTTTGGGCCATATCCTGTGATGCTCAGGGGGGTTACTCCTGGCTTGGGGGACCATATGGGACACCTGGGGATCGAACCAAGGGCTGTCCTAGGTCAGCCACATACAGGGCAAACAAATGCCCTACCACTGCGCCACCATTCTGGCCCCATAAATTATTTTTTTTAAAAAATAAAATTTTCGGGGCCGGAGAGATAGCATGGAGGTAAGGCGTTTGCCTTTTATGCAGGAGGTCATCAGTTCGAATCCCGGCATCCCATATAGTTCCCTGTGCCTGCCAGGAGCAATTTCTGAGCCTGGATCCAGGAATAACCCCTGAGCACTGCCGGGTGTGACCCAAAAACCACAAAAATAAATAAATAAATAAAATTTTCTTTGTGAAACCAAACTGGAAGCAAAACAATATTAGTTTGACTAAACCACAAAATAAGACACCTCAAGTTCTGGTCCCAATCTTTTATTTCTCATTGTAGGCAAAATCTTTATATTGCACTTTTTCATATTTGTGTCAGTAAATGTTTATTCTGGAGCTGGAAAGATAGCACAGGGGGGATGATGACAATCATGGGGGTGGGAGGTAAGGAAGGGGACATGGTGGAGGGAAGTGGACACTGGTGAAGGGATCAGTATTGAAACATTACATCATTAGTAGCTATAGTTCCACATGACAAAATACATAGAAGAAAATCAGGTATGGTGGAACTACAGCACTGGATATAGGATACAGTTTAGTTGCATGGATTCAATGGATGCATGCAAGATCTTAGTTCACTGACATCCTTTAGGAATCAGGTGGTGCTGCTTTGACATCTTTGAAAGGTGATGTTGCTTTTAGAAAAGTGAATGGCAATTCGCCTTTGGCTTAAAGAATAGGAATTTATCTTCATGGGAGCCTTGAACTTGGCCGGAGTTCACAATCATGGTTCTGAAAGTGCATTTCCCACATCACTTTGTCAGTTCTGCTACAGTTGGACCTTTGTTAGAAATTCCTGTGTCAGGGAATCGTAATGCTTCGGTAAGTTGTTTGCCCTGGTAACTGCGGGTAAGTTGTTTGCCCACAGCTGACCTGGGTTTGATCCTGAGCACTGCCAGAAGTAATACTTGGTGCAGAGTCAGGAGTAATGCCTGAGTATCATCCCTTGTGATTCAAAAACTAAAAAAGAAAAAAAAAAATCCTTGACCAAGGGCTATTGAATCTGAAAGATTTGCAAGAGATTTATTTGACTGCAGTTGCAGATCATTGACCTGCTGTACCCCTTCAGCAAAAATGGAGAAGCTCAAAAGAAACGAAATCATAGCTCTCTGACAGACTTCTTTGGAAGCTTGGCAGTATTTTTATCTTGTGTGCATTGTTTTCTGGTGGTGTTTTTACTAGATTTCACACATTTTCTTCTTTTTACAATTTAGCCTGTGTAGAGCTAGTTTCTTGCCAGCTTTCAAGAGAAATATTTTGCTGGCTGAAATTCTTATTTTCCTAGACCAGTTGACTCACAGCCAAGTTTTGCCCAGTAGCATAGAAGAATTTTCCTTCAGTTTTAAGAAATAGCTTAGAATTGGTTGAAGCAAGGGAAAATAGATTTTAGTCTGCCATTCTATATGGTCTTTTATATTTTGGTCCTTTCATTTCAAAGATTTCCTTTGCTAGAAATAACTAACTGGTTTGACTGGCCAATTTTAGAAAACGTATTATTCTCAGAAGTTAGTCAGAAGGACTTAGGGCTAAGAACTAAAATGTATATTCTACTCAGTTATGCAGTTGAAAGAAGTGTCAAAACTGGTTATTGTGGAGGCCAGAGCAATAATATAGCAGGCTATAAACAGCTGAACTATGTGGTTTGTAGTGATTGAATGGTGATGATACACTATTTTTGGGGGGGGGGTCACACTCGGCCCCTCTCAGGGGCTACTCTTGGCTCTGCACTCAGAAATCACTCCTGGGATGCTGAGATTTGAACCACCATCCATCCATGCAAGGCAAACACCCTATCGTGTACTTTCTCTCCGGCCCCAATACACCATTTCTTTGATATGAAAACAAATGATCCTTTACTTTTTCTTCATCTTTCAGGAGGAAGTAAACATCCCCAACAGGCGGGTTCTGATCACGGGGGCCACGGGACTCCTCGGCAGAGCTGTGTACAAAGAATTCCAACAGAATAATTGGCATGCAGTTGGCTGTGGTTTTAGAAGAGCGAGACCAAAATTTGAACAAATTAATCTGTTGGATTCTGCTGCAGTTCATCATATGATACATGACTTTCAGGTATGGGTCACTCTCTTTTAATGCCTCTTTATAAATATAACCTATTAGAAATTGTCTGGAGGTGATAGAGAATTGTACAGCTCTCAAGGAAGTCATTGTACTTAAGCTATGACCTGTTAAACTGCTTAGAAACTTTCCTTCCTTTCTTCCAAAATGCCAACTTGCAATCTCAGGGTAGCAAAATCCTGTGAGCCCTGGGCTTGATCCTTTCCCCTCTAGGGAAACAGGTCGACAAGATATGAGGCACTTCCATGCCTCTTTTCTTCCCTGTTCTTGCCCTGACTAAGGGCACACAAATGAGGTGTGAAGTCTTGGAGGTTACACACTTAGAAATTCAACACATTCAGGGATCTTTGTGGCAGTGCTTCTGGGCTGTGTCTGTGTCCAATTCTTGGCCTCCATCAGGCCCTCAATCGTCATGTTCTCCCAAAGCCCCCGAGATTTGCATTTGTAGAGTTTATGTTTTTTTTTTGTTGTTGTTGTTGTTTTGTTTTTTTGTTTTTCGGGCCACACCCATTTGATGCTCAGGGGTTACTCCTGGCTAAGCACTCAGAAATTGCCCCTGGCTTGGGGGGACCATATGGGACTCCGGGGGGTCCTTCCTTGGCTAGCACTTGCAAGGCAGACACCTTACCTCTAGCGCCACCTCACCAGCCCCTGTAGAGTTTGTTTATAAAGTATTTTGCTAAGTATCACTTTTGTGTGAATGCTTTAAAATAATATTCACAAACCTTACCATATTGCAAAATCATTACTATAATCTCCCATTTTATTTTTGTTTTATCGCGGCATGTGCGTGCGTGTGTGCATGTATACACGTACCAAGCCATACTTGTGCTCAGGAATCATTCCTGGAGTGCTAGGGTGGAACCTGGGACAGCAAGGCAAGTGCCTTACCAATGGACTATCTCTTTGGCCCCCAATATAAGCTGTTTATTTTGTTGTTTTATTCTTCTGGTTTTGGGGCCACCCCCGGCAGCGCTCGGGTTACCCCTGGCTCTGTGCTCAGGAATTGCTATTGGTGGGCTTGGGACCATGTGGGATGCCGGGAATTGAACTCAGGTCTACAGCGTGCAAGGCAAACATTCTACCCTCATCTGCACCACAATCCCCGGGAACACTTGCACTGAGGGTACAGTCCTTGATTCCAGCAGCTGGAACTGGAGGAGACACTGTCCCACTTGGCAGGGATCCTCCCAGCTCTATTCCCTAGCTCAGCTGTTGAAGAGCAGGGCCTGGAACCGTTTCACCTTAGGCCCAAGCAGTCTTTGCTTAGTTGGGCTTTTTGCACTGACTAGGTCACTTTCCCTTTTTTTTTTTTTTTTTGGTTTTTGGGTCACACCCGGCTGTGCTCAGG
This sequence comes from Suncus etruscus, assembly GCF_024139225.1. Lineage (NCBI taxonomy): Eukaryota > Metazoa > Chordata > Mammalia > Eulipotyphla > Soricidae > Suncus > Suncus etruscus. The sequence continues at coordinate 127,945,148 of NC_064853.1, read as the reverse complement.
AGTTACTCCTGGCTGTCTGCTCAGAAATAGCTCCTGGCAGGCACGGGGGACCATATGGGACACCGGGATTCGAACCAACTACCTTTGGTCCTGGATGGGCTGCTTGCAAGGCAAACACCGCTGTGCTATCTCTCTGGGCCCCAGGTCACTTTCCCTTAAGGTGCGATGCTACCCCTGGGAGTTGCTGAATAGACCCAGGAGAATGGTTCTAACCTCAGGTGCAATTGGGACACTTTCTGTTTGCATAAAGAAGAGGGGATAGGGTGGACAGAGAGAGAGAGATAGACACACACACACACACACTCCTTATATATTTTTTTAGATTATTCCACACACGTCATATATATATTAATTACTACCCCAATCGCCGAAGATCACATTTAGTTTGAAAGTTTCTGTACCAGATTATGAATTCCTTACAGGGGTAAATCTAGAGATAGCATGCAGAAGGCTAGCTGTTTCTATGTATGGCTTTATTGTTTTTTGCTTCTTGTTTGGAAGAGGGCTACTCACATAGTACTTGGGAGGCCTGGTGTTCCACCAGCCATTCTGAGCCAGTTATACCCCAGGTGCCTGGATGTTCAGTGTAGTGCCTTGACACTGCAGCTTGCTCAGGATTGCCTGGGCCATCCCCCTGCAGTGCTCTGTGAGGGTACCATATGGTGCCTGGGATCAACACAGCTGTCAAGACTCTCGCCCAGCCTTTGACTTTCTTGATTGCTCTCCCAGATCAGCACTTGTGAGTTAAATGCACAATTGATCTTCCTTCCTTGAGTAGATTTCAAATATTTAAGAAGACTTAAGTCTTTATAGTATATAAAGTTCTTTTTAGCTATCAGTATCAGGAAACGAAACTCATTTTGATTTAGGGATAATGATGGGTAGGGTCCTGAGCAATACAACAAGTAGAGCATTTATCTTGGACATGACCAACCGAGATTCAGGCCCCTGCGTGTCCTGCATGATCCCCCCAGCCAACCAGTTGTGAATGCAAAGCGAAGAGCAAGCTCTGAGCATTGGACCAAGCATAAGCACTGGGTATGGTCCCTCCCCACACCAAAAAAAAAAATGGTGATTAGGGCAAAAGAGTGAAGCAGAGTAGGTAGGGCACTTCCCTTGCACATAGCAGGCTGGTTTTGATCCCTGGCATCCCTTATGATAGCTTGAACATTGCCAGGAGTAAACCCCTGAGCACTACTGGGTATGCCTCCCCCAACCAAATAAAAAGTGGTTGATAGTTTTGTCTTCTTTTGCTTAGGAATTAACTAAATTGCTTGTTTTTAGGTAGGCCTTACTGTGTGTTTTAAAGATTCTTGGTCTGTAGCAAAAATAGATAGCATAGAGGTAAACCATTTGCCTTGCATGCAGAAGGACGGTGGTTCGAATCCTGGCATCCCATATGGTCCCTTGAACCTGCCAGGAGTGATTTCTGAGTGTAGAGTCTGGAGTAACCCCTGAGTGCTGCTGGGTGTGACCCAAAAACCAAAAAAAAAAAAAAAAAAAAAAAAAGGAAATAAATGGAAGCATGAGAAAGCCAAATTATAGATACTTGGGTAAAGGAACTTAGTTGATATAATGAGCATTTTTTGTGGTGGGAATGAATTGACCTTTGGAAGGCTGTGGTCTCTATTTCATTTCTTTCTGGGGTTACAAGCTCAAATCATTGCTTCATTTCCAGCCCCATGTCATAGTACATTGCGCAGCAGAGAGACGGCCAGATGTGGTGGAAAACCAGCCAGATGCTGCTTCTCAGCTTAATGTGGATGCTTCTGGGAATTTAGCAAAGGAATCAGGTAACGAAGATCTCAACTGTGCACATTTTTATTTTTATGGAGCTTGGTTTATGGGATTGTAAATAACTTCATGCTGTGGGGGTGCAGTATTGCCATATACATACCTCTTAAAGTTCCTATTCTCCCCAACAGTCCTGGGACTCCCTCACTGTTGGAGTTTACACCATCCCTTGCTGGCTAACAACCATTTTGTAATCAGATCCTGAGGGTCTGTGGTGGAAATTGGAAAGCTTTGCTACTTTGTGTCTTTAAATACCACCCAAAAATCTTTGTAAACTGCAAAAAATCATGAAATATCAAAAGATGCATTTTAGAGGCCAGAGTGATAGCACAGCTGTAGGGCATTTGGCTTGCACTTGGACAACACAGGACAGACCCAAATTTGATTCCCGGCTTCCCATTTGGTCCCCTAAGCCTGCCAGAAGCGATTTCTGAGTGAAGAGCAAGAAGTAACCCCAGAACGCTGCTGGGTGTTGCCCCCTCCAAAAAAAGATGCATTTTATGGTAAATGTGAAGCCACTATAAATACCAGTAAAGAGTAGTGTTATGTAATGCCTTAATATTGTTTTATTTCCTTTATTGTTAGCTGCAATTGGAGCATTTCTGATCTACATTAGCTCAGATTATGTATTTGATGGAACAAACCCACCTTATCGAGAGGAAGACATTCCTGCTCCCCTAAATCTGTATGGCAAAACAAAATTAGAGGGCGAGAAGGCTGTCCTGCAGAACAACCTCGGTAAGACACAATCTCAACTCCCGTTTTTTTAGCCCTTTTTTTTTTGTGAGACACTTAGATAAGGGAGAAAAACACTTATCCTAAAAAATCAGGCCAGTATGTAACTTAGATTTACGTATGTTTTCTTTGATCCTTTTTTTTTCTTATATACATGTATGTGCTAATTATAAAAAAGTTCTAATGAAGGCAGAGCTGGAGAACTAATACAAGGGATAAGGCAGACAGCCACAATTTGATCCCCTGAGATAGCCTGGGTTAAAAGCCCTGAGCTCCACTGTTTTTGTTGTTGCTTGTTTGTTTTGTTTAGTGGGGGATTTGGGTCACACCCACTGGTGCTCAGGGCTTACTCCTGGCTCTGTGCTCAAAAATTGTTCCTGGCTGGCTCTGGGGACCATATGAGATGCTAGGCATTGAACCTGGGTCAGCTTAGTTCAAGGCAAGTGCTTTACCTATTGTACTATCATTCCAGACCCTCAGCACCACTGTTTTGATTCCCCACCCTTATATCCCCACTCCCCCCTCCTGCAAAGAGTGAGATGCCAATTGGTAAGAAGTGTTGAGTACACTTGTGGTTTTGGGGTCTCAGGGAACAAACCCGGGATGTGTTTTCCATTGCCAGATCCCATGTCTATGGAAACATTCTTTTTTTTTTTTTTTGGATTTTGGGCCACACCCGGCGGTGCTCAGGGGTTACTCCTGGCTGTCTGCTCAGAAATAGCTCCTGGCAGGCACGGGGGACCATATGGGACACCGGGATTCGAACCAACCACCTTTGGTCCTGGATCGGCTGCTTGCAAGGCAAACACAGCTGTGCTATCTCTCCGGGCCCATGGAAACATTCTTATGCGAATTAAGAAGGTAGTGTGTAGGAGCCGGAGAGATAGCATGAGGTAGGGTGTTTGCCTTGCATGCAGAAGGTCAGTGGTTTAAATCACGGCATCCCATATGGTCCCCTGAGCCTGCCAGGAGAGATTTCTGAGCATAAAGTCAGGAGTAAGCCCTGAGCGCTGCTGAGTGTGACCCAAAAAGCAAAAAAAAAAAAGAAAAGAAAAGAAAAGAAAAACCAAGAAGGTAATGTGTAGTTGCATGTGTGTGCAAAATAAACTGTCACATTGAGAGATTGTACCAGGGTTGAGGTGCTTGGCTTTGCTTGCAGCTGTCTCCAAAACCACTAAGAGAGCAGTCCTCAATTCCTCTTGGGTGTGCCATCAAAAAAAAAGGAAAGAACCTCGAAATGCTACAAGGGATGTTCTGTGAACAAAAGCTTCCACAGAGGTGCCAGTAGTCATTAGAGGTTTCCTAGACGACTTGATAGTTGTGTAAGGAAGGAATGTCCCAATTAGAAGATTCTGGAGAGCCTGGTCTTGGTTAGGCTCAGAGACGGAGCACATGCCTTGCAAGTACAGGAGACCCTGGGTTCAATCCACATGACACAGCAAAAGAAGATTCATGACCTAACTCTAGGAGATTGTGTTCAGAAAATGTTCTTTAATGCATTTGTTTGCCTTTCTGAGGGTTTTTTAATGCATTTGTTTGCCTTTCTGAGGGTTTTTCGGGGCTTGATTTTTATAAAACTTGTGGCTGCATCCAGCAGACTTGGAGGCCTGAGTCTGGGGTTTAGTTCCATGCAAGGCCAGCACCTCCACTATATCCTTGGTGCTATGTTTGGCTTCCTTAATTTGAGATCTGGTCAGGTAACACGCAGCTGTGTTTAATGGGCATGACCAGTTTTATTTGTAATGATTATAATAATGAAGAAATTAAATCTCAGATGACAAATTAGGTTGTTGGAGAGAGGGCATCGAATTTATGCCTCTGATCAGTTGATCCATGGCATGTGGTCTCCTGAGTTTTCAGTAGTGACATCCTGAATACAGAGCCCTGAATAACTTCTGAGCACTGCTGTGCTCCCTCCTAACCCCCAAGTAAATGAAAATTTCTTTTATTAAGAACTGTAGTTCTGGGCCCGGAGAGATAGCACAGCGGTGTTTGCCTTACAAGCAGCCGATCCAGGACCAAAGGTGGTTGGTTCGAATCCCGGTGTCCCATATGGTCCCCTGTGCCTGCCAGGAGCTATTTCTGAGCAGACAGCCAGGAATAACCCCTGAGCATCGCCGGGTGTGGCCCAAAAAAACAAAAAACAAAAAAACAAAACAAAACAAAAAAAGAACTGCAGTTCTGGGGCCGGTGAGGTGGCGCTAGAGGTAAGGTGCCTTGCAAGCACTAGCCAAGGACGGACCGCGGTTCTCTGATCCCCGACGTCCCATATGGTCCCCCCAAGCCAGGGGCAATTTCTGAGCGCTTAGCCAGGAGTAACCCCTGAGCATCAAATCCCCCCCCCCAAAAAAAAAACCCCTGTAGTTCTGACCAGAGAGATGGCACAACAGTAGGATGTTTGCCTTGCAAGCAGATGATCCAGGATGCACGGTGGTTCAAATCCAATCATCCCACATGGTCCCCTGAGCCTGCCAGGAGTGATTTTGAGCACAGCCAAGCAGCCCGAGTGCTGCCGGGTGTGGACCCCCCCTCCCCGGAAAAAAAAGAACTGTAATTTTTTTGTTTGTTTGTTTTTGGGTCACACCCAGCTGTGCTCTGGTTCTGGCTCTGCACTCAGAAAACTCCTGGCAGGCACGGAGACCATATGGGATGCCGGGATTGAATTACTGCCTGTCCTGGATCAGCTGTGTGCAAGGCAAACACCCTACCACTGTGCTATCTCTCCGGCCCAATAAATATAGTTCTTAATAAAGTTTGTATGTCCAGGACAGTAGTTCAATTAACTAGAACATGTTTGTTTGTTGAATTTTTTTATTTTTATTATTGGCCCACACATGGTGACGCTCAGTGGTTATTCCTGGCTCTGAGCTCAAAAATCGCTCCTGGCTTGGGGGACCATATGGGACGCAGGGGGATCAAACTGCAGTTCGTCCTTAGTCAGCCATGTGCAAGGCAAACGCCCTACCGCTGCGACACTACTCCAGTCCTATTTGCTGAATTTTTATTTATTTATTTATTTATTTATTTATTTTGGTTTTTGGGTTATACCCGGCAGTGCTCAGGGGTTCCTCCTGACTCTACACCCAGAAATCGCTTCTGGCAGGCTCAGGGGATCATATGGGATGCCGGGATTCGAACCACCGTCCTTCTGCATGCAAGGCAAACACCTTACCTCTATGCTGCCTCTCCGGCCCTTGAATTTTTTTATTTATTATGGAATTGCAGTGATTTATGATTAGTTTCAGGCATACAGTGTTTTCACACTAATCTTTCACTGTCCACCTAGAACAGTCTTTGCAAGCAGGATATCTGGTACCTCTGGCCCTGTGACCCCAGAACACCATGGGGCATAGCCTACAAACAAACTGGGAGTCGCATTCATCAAGTGGCTATCATGGGCAGCCCCGCTGTGCTGTGCCTCTACTACACGTACTCTCCCTTTTCCACTGGGACCTCAGAAAGCAGTTAGTACTTTAATCCTTCTGCTTCTCTGCCTGTTCAGGTGCTGCCATCTTGCGGATCCCTGTGCTGTACGGAGAGGTGGAGAAGCTGGACGAGAGCGCAGTGACTGTCATGTTCGATAAGGTGCAGTTCAGCAACAAGTCGGCCAACATGGACCACTGGCAGCAGAGGTTCCCCACGCACGTCAAAGACGTGGCCAGTGTGTGTCGGCAACTGGCAGAAAAGAGAATGCTGGTGAGAGTTTGGGGATGCACTGTGGGCTTCTCCTGTACCCCATGCTCAGTGACTGTGGGCCTATGTTGGGGGAGGCAGACAGACCTTTGTGAAACATCAGGGAGGCCAAACCCAACTCTGGATTCTCATGACAGGCTGTGTGCAGCTGTGGGAGGAATGCAACACTGTTTGTGCTTCTTGAATACAGATCTTGTTCCTTTGTTGCCTTTTTTTAAATTGCAAGTTATTTATTCAATGGGTTTTATAATATTCTATTTTTTGTTTTTTGGGTCATACTTGGTGGCACTCGGGTTACTCCTGGCTCTGTGCTCAGAAATCACTCCTTGGCAGGCTTGGAGGACCATCTGAGATGCCAGGGATTGAACATGGGTCTGTCCTGGGTTGTCTGCATGCAAGGCAAATGCCCTACCACTGCACTATTGCTCCGGCCCATAATATTCATTTTAAATGATTTCTTTTTTGCCCAGTAATTTTTTTTTGGGTGGGGGGGCTATACTTCTGATAGTTTTATTGGTTTGATTTTTTTTTTTTTTTTTTGGTTTTTGGGTCACACCAGCAACGCTCAGGGGTTACTCCTGCCTGGTTCCATGCTCAGAAATTGCTCCTGGCAGGCACGGGGGACCATATGGGACGCCGGGATTTGAACCGATAACCTTCTGCATGAAAGGCAAACGCCTTACCTCCATGCTATCTCTCCAGCCCCGATTGGTTTGGTTTGGTTTTGAGGCCAGCCATACCATATCATATCTACTATCAGTATGGCCTCAATATTTAAGATACACGAATAGAAATTAGTTTTAAATATTTGAAAAAGAGCCTCTTAGAATATCATAATAAGAGAAATCAAAGTCTCACTTGAATACAAAATTTAAGGATTTTAAAAAATAATTTAAGTGTACATTTAAACTTTTCTGGGGGGGGGGGGGAACACTCAGTGATGCTCAGGAATTCCTCCTGGCTCTGTACTTGGGACCTTATGGGATGCTGGGGATCAAAAGTGGGTTGGCTGTGTGCAAGGCAAATGTCTTACCCGCTGTTCTATATTGTTCCAGCCCCCAATTCAAACATTCTTTTTTGGTTTTTTGGGCCACACCCGTTTGATGCTCAGGGGTTACTCCTGGCTATGTGCTCAGAAATCGCCCCTGGCTTGGGGGGGACCATATGGGACGCCGGGGGATCGAACCGCGGTCCGTTCCTTGGCTAGCGCTTGTAAGGCAGACACCTTACCTCTAGCGCCACCTTCCCGGCCCCTAATTCAAACATTCTTAATAGAATTTAAAGATGTTATGACTAGGTCACCTTGAAAAAATGTCTGTAGTGTTTTGTTTTTTATCTTCTTGGTTTTTTCTGCTATTATTGGGGGTTATTGGGCATAATGGTGGTGTAGGGATCACCACTGGCTTTCTGTATACAAAGACACTTTTGGCAGTGCCAGGAATCAAACCCGTGTTGGCCATAAGCAAGGCAAACACTTGTACTATCTCTCCAGCCTCATTAGCTTCTTTGATATTTAAAAGTACTTTATTGAATTGTACTTTTATAAAATTGAAGTGACTTATAAGGAAAGAAAATTGCAGTCTTTTTTTTTTTTTTTTTTTAATTCTTAAGGTTAAGTGGTAGAAGTAGCTGTCATTTTTAGCTGAGAATCATGGTAGGCATTTGCTTTTCAGAATTTTATGGGAGGCATTATGAAAAAGGAGGGTGTGGCATGCCACCATTTCCTGGATGTTTTTGGTGATTTCTCTTGTTCAGGCTGCTTGATGTTCACTCACCTACTATTGACACTCTTGCATTTCTGTGTGTGTCTTTGTCAGGACCCGTCCATTAAGGGGACCTTTCACTGGTCTGGCAATGAGCAGATGACCAAGTATGAAATGGCCTGTGCGATTGCGGACGCTTTCAACCTCCCCAGCAGTCACTTACGACCTGTAAGTGCGTGGCCTTGAAACCTTCCCTTCTTCTGGAAGCCCAGGGCCATCACCTAGTGTGTCTTGGTGGTAATATTTATTTCCCTGCTGTTTGGGAAGCATTGGAGACTTCTGCTTCCCACTCTCAATCAGTGGGAAGTTAGCTCACAGAGTGTTACCAGTTTATACATTGTGCTGATCTCTAAATGATGTGTAAAAAAGCTTGTGACTGTTAACGGATGTTTATAGGAGAAGGGTGCGGGTGTGGGGACTCTTCCCCTAACTGGTTTTTGGTTTAGTTTTTTTCAAGGGAGACTCAGATGCAACTCTTTGAAAAAGTTAGAGAATGTGGTACCTCTGTATGTGGCTGTATTAATTTACTCTTGATTTTTTGTTTTGTGTTTTTTTTGTTTTTCTTCAAAGATAACTGATAGTCCTGTCTTGGGAGCACAGCGTCCAAGAAATGCTCAGCTCGACTGCTCCAAATTGGAGACTTTGGGCATTGGCCAGCGGACGCCGTTTCGAATCGGAATCAAGGAATCACTCTGGCCTTTCCTCATTGACAAGAGATGGAGACAAACTGTCTTTCATTAGGCTGTCTGAATTTTTTTTTAAACATAAAGGGTATATATAGTATGTGGCACTTTTTAAAGAGAAAAAACCAGGAGATAGTTTTGTATGTGTATTCTTCAATTGTGACGTTGATCTTTCAGGTAAATGATGCTCTTGCACTAGTGAGATTGTCTGCAGTGAGATTGTCTGAAGCAATTAAGGGCAGAATGCCTTGTTTGAAATGATGACTTTTTCTTGTATCATTTTGTTTGTTCTGGCTTCACTTTCTATTTGAATATAGTAAATTATGAATCTTGACTATTTGAGAGCCGGGACAATATAGATCTGCTGTAAGGATCTTATTTTAAGGTTTGTGTGTGGATGGGTGTATGCGTCTTAGATACATTGTTGATCTTTTTTAACCTTTTCCTTTTCAGGACTTTTTTTTTTAACGTTTTACAAGTATGTTAAATTGTATGAAAATCATTGTTATTACCTGCTTGCTTGAGCTCAGATCAAAATGTTTGAAGACAGAAACTTTATTTTTGCAACTTGAGTATAGTTTTTATGCTTGAGATGATCTTTCCACAGGTTCTGTGTATTGTAACTCCAGGTCCCTGCATTTGTAGCAGCATCTGGTGAGCCCTTGAGAGAATATGTGTCTGCATATGTATTTTTTTAACATAAGCAAGACTGTCCTTCACACTCCATGGTATTGATACTTTTACGTGTGGTTATCCCAATAATTATGGGCCTTGTGAATCTTCTGACCATTCATGAATAATAATAATAAACCTGTACTGGTGGCATGATGATGCTTTGTATTCTTGTATTCCCTTTTCGCCTTAAATGTAGGGACCAAATCTGCAGACCAGTTATTCTCATTGCTTCTATCACTTTGTTGTTTTTCTTTTGTTTTGTGTTTGGGCCACACCCGTTTGACGCTCAGGGGTTACTCCTGGCTATGCACTCAGAAATCGCCCCTGGCTTGGGGGACCATATGGGATGCCGGGGGATCGAACCGTGGTCCTTCCTTGGCTAGCGCTTGCAAGGTAGACACCTTCCCTCTAGTGCCACCTTCCCGGCCCCTGCTTCTATCACTTTGGATTTGATTCTGCCAATTAACATCTGATGCACATAAGAGAACAGAGTTAATAAATCTTCAAACACAGTAGAGGGAACCGAAATGTGGACTTCAACAGATTCTCTGGCTCCTTGTAGCTCTTAGCTTGTATTTGAAATGTAAATTTGGCTGTGTGATCACATTAACTCTCTATAAAAAACATTCCCTGTGAGTGCAGAATATTTGAATTGAGGTGACCTTAGCCTTGAAGATATTTTTGCCCCTTAATAAGGAAGCAGTGTGATCACACAATGTGGAATTCTCTTGGGTACTCAAGTGCTGTATGGTTAGTCGTAAGGCATCCTTTGTGTGTGTTGAGTTGTGTTAGAAGTTAGTTTTTGATCAAGCCACCATACATAGGTGCTACTCCTTGGGAGTGGCATGGCTGCAGGAGTATGGGCATCAGACATGGGTCTGACACATCCAAGGAAAGCCAAGTGTGGTCTGACCTGTGCACTCTCTCCTGCTCCCTCAGACTTTGCTTTCTTTTTTTTTTTTATTTATTTTTTTTATTTTTTAATTTTTTAATTTTAATTATGACAACAAAGATGCAAAGAAAGAGGAAAGGGTAAAGTTACAGTGGAAGCCCAATCACCCATAAACAAAATTCACGGTATTCCCATCGATGATATCCCAGCCTTGAACTTTCAGCCAAAGAACATTAAGAAAAACAAAACTAAACCCATGTACAATACAATTACTTTGTCCCTCAAATCCCAGGTTGTAGTACATACTGTTTCTTAGCAGCACACAATATAATCTAAAGACATTAGACTTATGTAACTCCTTAAACATTGAGGGCAAAGTACATTTCTCTAGTTCCATGCACATGCTTACTAGTTTAAGTTAACCTCAAAAGTTTTAGTGGGGGGCCGGGAAGGTGGCGCTAGAGGTAAGGTGTCTGCCTTACAAGCGCTAGCCAAGGAACGGACCGCGGTTCGATCCCCCGGCGTCCCATATGGTCCCCCCAAGCCAGGGGCGATTTCTGAGCACATAGCCAGGAATAACCCCTGAGCGTCAAACGGGTGTGGCCCAAAAACCAAAAAAAAAAACCAAAAAAAACCAAAAGTTTTAGTGGGTTGTTTTTCTTAAGGATTGGAGTCAAGGGAACTTATTAAAAAAACGGTATTAAAGTGGCATTTGTTTGCATAGGCCCACCAAAACAGAAGGGACATGGAAAGACAAATTATGGTCTAAATACAAGGAGACCCTACCCCTGAAGTTTCCTGGCACAGGACTGACTCTGGGCTCCAGGCACACTAGTTTGTCCAATTCAAGTCATCGTCTGTAGTGGCAATACACCTCCATTCCTCACATAGTCTCTGTTGTTGGTATCATGCTTCTGTATTAAAGATCCTGGAGTCTGCATATCCCATATTGCAGTCAGGATGGTGCAGAGCATGCTCTCGTTTCACCTCACACTTAAGGGGCACTAGAGAGAACCATGTCCTGTAGAGCAGGTCATTGTTGTCAAGTCTTCTCAGTGTAAACGGAAGTCTCTTTTTAGGAGGTCGATGTCAGACCCTTGGTAGTGTCTTTCCTGGTAGAGGACTGCTTCCAGCTGTTGCTATAAAAGACCTTGGATGTTTCGTAGATAGCTTGCCTGGTTCTGGCGTGAATGGAGGATGCCCTTTCTTCTGAGGCCTGTGCCAGGTCATTATATCAATGTTCAGGGTGTAAGGTACATTGTACTGAGATTTATTAGATAAGAACTTATCTATATGTATGGTGTTTTCCCATTTTAATGTGTCTATGCAAACAAGGATCAATGCCATGAAGCGTTATTGGTGCATCTGGAGGCAATAGGAACAAGACCAGCAATTTCCATGACATAGTTCAATAATAGGCATCAAACTGAGGGACAGTTCCAACAACAATCCTTACTAAACAGCTTACAAAGAAAAGACAAGATGAAAAGTGGATAGAAACATCATGGTAGAAAAATATATAGAAAGTTACATCAGTTAAAGAAAATACCCATAAAATATTCAAAAGATATATGTGTTCAATATATGTTCAATTTGTGTCCTTCTAAATAGTTCTGGGATTTGTTAGAACTACTGTATGTCTTAGGTCAGAGATTAAAACTATGTGTTACTAAAGTTAAGAAGGGTAAATCTGGGGTAGTGATGGTTGGGACCGCACGGTTTGCAAAATGTAGACTGGTATGAAATTTCCAGTGACAGCCTGAGTATAACTGAGCAGCTATCTGCCACCCACCGTATCTAACTACACCCCCTAAGCCCCACCCTAGGCCAGTGTCCGGGCCTGGCCTGGGAGTGGGGAAAACCCAGGGTGCCCCGTCAACTCCTTCCAGGAACCCACCTGGAGATCCGGAGGAATGGGGGAGAGGGGGGTCGGGTGACCCAGGTCCAGGCCCCCCTACCCTAGGCCGGACCAAAAGGCCGCTGGCACATGGGGAGGCCTGCCAGCTGCCCGTCCGTGCCGGCTAAAAATCCTGCTCCAGGAAGGGAGAGAGCCAGACTTTGCTTTCTTAATGTGTGTGGGGAAGCACTTGGAGCTTTTGACCACATCTGGCAGTGCCCAGGGGCTTATTCATGATTCTGTGCTCAAGGATCACACCTGGTGGGGCTCGGGATATCCTGAGGGTGCTAGGGATTGAACCCGTTAGCTGTGTGCAAAACAGTCTCACACAGAAGGCATCTGCTCCACATCTGAGCCACATCCCAAGTTCATTCACTGCCTTCTCTTCACAGATAGCTTTTTATTTATTTATTTTTTTGGCCACACCCAGCAGGTTCAGGTTATTCCTCATTGCACTTAGAAATTATTCCTGGTGGTGTGCTCAGGACCATGTGGGATGCCGGAAATAGAACTATGGGCGGCTGGATGCGAGACAGGTAAGTGCCTTCTTTTCCCACTGTACTATTTTTACCCTGGCATTCCATTTTGGAGAGCAAGCAGTATGCACCTCGCTGCAGTGCCCAAACCCACTGAAGTCCTGGCTCCTGCTTCATTACTGGACCTTCAGGGAGACTGGGAGAGGTTGGGGAATACACCAGTACAGTGCTCAGGAGTGGATGGCCAAGCAGACTGGCTGAGAGATTAGCGCTCTTCTGTATTTCTTTACTCCCAGATTCACTGTTGCAGTCCAAGTTCAATCCCCAGCATCCCACATGGTTCCAACCAAGGCTAGAGTTGCAGTTCCTGATAGGGATAGCCAGCCTTGTGGTTCGTGGCATTTCCAGGTGAGTGCAGAAGAGGTGGTAGACTGTGTTAGCAGGCCTCCGATGCCCTGGAGCAGGCTGCCTTCTAGTCCAAATTCCCCAGCTGCCTTCTTTGCTGCCCTGCACCTGGGCTTGTCTTCAGGAACTTTGGTAAAAGAAGATAGCTCCTACTGTCACTCTGGGGAGCTTGTGGTTTGAATATTCTTCCTGGAAATCCACAGAAAAGCACTGAGGGTTTAAAAGGCCAGAGAGGGGCTCAAGTGGTGGTGCAAGTGATAGGTCATTTGCATACACTGATCCAGGACGGACCGAGGTTTGATCCCCTGGCACCTCATATGGTCCCCCAAGCCAGGAATGATTTCTGAGCACATAGCCAGGAGTAACCCCTGAGCGTCATCGGGTGTGGCCCAAAAACAAACAAAAAACATACAGAAAGGGGGCCAGAGTGATAGCATAGTGGTAGGGCGTTTACTTTGCACGTGACTGCCCAGAACAGACCTGGGTTTGATCCCTAACGTCCCATATGGTCCCCCAAGCCAGGAGTGATTTCTGAGCGCATAGCCAGGAATAACCCCTGAGTGTCACCCAGTGTGGCCCCCAAACCACCACCACCAACAACAACAGAAGTCCAGAGAGCTAAGATAGGGTTTGAAAATTCTTCCCCTTAGCTCTCTGCAGCTACTGAAGTCCCAAGCAGTACCCCTGGTAGTCTCCCTGCACCTCTGGGAATAGCCCAACTTTCCTCAACCAAAACAAAGTAAAAACAATGCACTTTGTTCTGAGTACACGATAAGATCTTGAGCCTACTATGAGCGCAGCTGGCATTTAGGACTGTGCCAGCCTCAGACCATGTGCAACGTACATTCCACCTACGTGTCATGTGGCCACTGTCTGTTGCCATGGCCCAGGGCTGCCTCATCCCTCATGTAGCCCCTAGGTTCCACACACACACTTACATAGTCTACCTTCTAGGCTTTGTCATGTATCTGGAATGTTTCTCTGCTCACTTTTGGATTTTTTTTTTTTTTTTTGTGTGTGTGTGTGTGTGGTTTTTGGGTCACACCCGGCAGTGCTCAGGGGTTATTCCTGACTCCAGGCTCAGAAATCGTTCCTGGCAGGCACGGGGGACCATATGGGACACCGGGATTCGAACCGATGACCTCCTGCATGAAAGGCAAACGCCTTACCTCCATGCTATCTCTCCGGCCCCTCACTTTTGGATTTTTTTCTTTCTTTTTTTTTTTTTTTTTTTTTTTATCTCACTTGGGAATGCCCCTGACACTCAGGAATTGCTTCTGGTGGTGTCTGGAGTGGCATTTGGGATGCAGGGATTGAATCCCCAGTTGGTTGTGCAAGGTAAGCCCCCTGTACACCGCTGTCTTTCCAGTCCCATTGCCTCTTTCTCTTTTGGCAATGCCATACCTTTGTTCTTTTGAGGGATAAGGCAGAGATACTCAGGGGCTGCTTGGGGCGGTGCCCAGGATGTCATATGGTAAGAGATTTTTATTTTTTGCCTCACACCTGGTGATGCTCAGGGTAATTCCTGGCTCTGCGCTCAGAAATCACTCCTGGCTTGGAGGACGCCGAGGGATCGAACCACAGTTCTTTCTAGGTTAGTATGTGAACGGCAAATGCCCTACCGCTTGCACCACTGCTCTGGCCTCTTTTTTTTTTTTAACTTTTTAAAAAGTTATTTTGGGTTGGTTTTGGGTCACACCCAGTGGTGCTCAGTCGCTCCTGGCAGGTTGTGGGAGCATAAGAATGCCAGGAATGGAACTGGGTCCCTCCCCAGGTCAGCCACATGTAAGGCAAATGCCCTTTTGCTGTGCTATCTCTCTGGCCTTCATGCTGCTCTGATGGAGTTCTTTGGATGGAGGTATACCTGCTAGTGCTCAGGCAAGAGTACTCTGTGCGGGGTCCATGCCTGATAGTGCTCAAGGGGATCACATCTGGTTGACTGTTAACAGAGTAAATGCCATAACTTCTATTATGCGGAAAACAAGTTACCATAGAGATATTGAATAATTTGAGAGAAAGCTTGCCTTTTTAATGTTCTGGCCAAGATTTCTCTCCCTTCTCCAAACCTAGTGATATGCATAGGGATCACCAAGCATGGGGTTTTATACTGGAGGCCAGGAACCAAAATGGGTGGGTTACATGCAAGGCAAGAGCCTTAACTCCTGTACTATCTCTGGCTCCCCTTTGCCATATCTTTTTTTTTTGGTTTTTGGGCCACACCCGGCATTGCTCAGGGGTTACTCCTGGCTGTCTGCTCAGAAATAGCTCCTGGCAGGCACGGGGGACCATATGGGACACCGGGATTCGAACCAACCACCTTTGGTCCTGGATCAGCTGCTTGCAAGGCAAACGCCGCTATGCTATCTCTCCGGGCCCCCCTTTGCCATCTCTTAACCCAAAACTTCTGTCTTTGATCCAAAGACAGACCAGCAGCATTGTCTCCTGCCTTTTATCAGCCTCCAAAAAAGCAGTTGATTATCTTGGAAGAACTTCAAAAGCAATTAAGATGTCCAGTTACATTTCAGACAGACAAATTAGATGTATGGAGGGAAGTGTCTTGATAAAGTACGTAGAAAATAATGAATCTGTGTATAATTTGTAATTGTTCCTAAGGGGGGAAAAAAGATTAACAGCATGAAAGGGAAACTATTAACCTGAGACTATAGTACAGGTTTTTGTTTAGTTTATTTTTTCTTCTTTTCGTTACACATGCAAATGCCTTCTGAAATGGAGCCCAGAGCATTTTTAAATGTCCAAACTGTAATTTAAAATGTTGCTTATTACATTTCAGTCTGGGCTCATCACTGCTTCACAAACGAGCTGCTTTGTAAATGCTGTTTTATGCCAGCATTCAGTCAGAATAAATTTTGAAAAAGCCCATTAGGCTTAGTAATGCTGACAGAAAGGGTAGCTCAGTGCCAGAATGAAGGGTAAGTGATTTGCACCTGGACCACTGAAGGACCAAGATGGATATGGAATGAGATGCTTTTCAGTTAAATATCTGTGAGATGAGTGCATTTGGTTTCTACTTTATTGGTTTTTTTGGGGGGGTGGAGAGTAGGGATAGGGGTGCATAAGCTGCTTTTGGGGGGGTTTACTCAGAATTGTGCTCATGGATCACTCTTGGTGGTGCTCAGGGAAACATGGGTACCTGGGATTGAACTGGATCAGCTGCATGCAAAACAAGGGCCTCACTTACCCTCTGTACCATCTCCAGTACTTAAGTTTTTTTGGGGGGATTGAGAGGATTACTGGACAGTGCTCAGGGTTTACTCCTGGTTCTTGTTCAGACTGGTTTCTACTTTAGACATTAAAGTGTTGGGTCCAGACTGCATCACTGCATCCCAGGGCTTCCAGGAGATCTTGAGTTGGAGGTAGTGAACATGGGTTGGACATGGGTGTACAGAAGCAGTTTGGGGATACTCAGACCACCAATAACTTATCCACCTTGAGTACTTTTATCACTGTGCTTGGCAGAGTGCACTTTCTTTCTCCCATGCAGTGCTGTTCTTGGGGATAAATGGGTCCGTCCTGTGTTGGCCTTGTGCAAGGCAAACACCTTACTGCTGTGTTATCACTCCAGCCCCAGTTTCCTAACTTTTAAAATAGGGGTCCTGGAGAGCTAGCACAGTGGTAGGGCGTTTGTTTTGCATGCAGTCAACCTGGGACAGACCTGGGTTTGATTCTCGGCATCCCATATGATCCTCCGAGCCTGCTAGGAGCAATTTCTGAGTGAAGAGCCAAGAGTAACTCCCTGAGCACCGCCGAGTATGACCGGCCCCCAAATAAAGTAGGGACAACTCTATTACTAAAATGAGATGTGTTTGCTTTTGATCTGGAACTTACATCTCACTCATCTTTGGTATGGAGAGGAGCTTGAAATGTGAAAGAAGAAGTGAGGTAAAACTGGAATTACCTGCTTGTGGGGTTTTCTTTCCTTTTTTCTTTCTTTTTTATTTATTTATTTTTTTGATTATAACACAAAATGCTGGAGGGCTGGCTGGTGTTCCAGGATCAGCATTAGCCCCTCCTGGCAGATGTGTTGGCAGCCCTAGGCATATTCCCCGGCCAGCTGTTCCTAAACTGCAGTTGTGTGGCTAGAAGTTTCCTCTCCAAGCTGGATCTTTCTGGGAACCACACGGGCTATTAACTGTGCAGTGGCCGAGAGAGCCAGCTGCAGATGTTGGCTTTATGGAAAGGTTTCTCGACTCCCCACACTTATCACAGTGGTCCCTGGATGTCCTGGCTCTGGCCCTGCTGCAGTCGTGATCATTTATTCCTGAGGCTTAAGAAAAACAGGAAATGTTTGCTGACATTCGAGTATTTCCTCTTTGCTCCAGTGATTATTTCCATCCTTGTCAGTTTGAACTGGTCTTTCTCCTCATTCACCTTTTGATGTTATGTGTCATCTGAGCAGGTTGGCCTGAGACAATGAAAGCAAGATCTTTGCCCAATCATAATCTCGAAATCTCTGAATCAAGACTCAAACATAAGGCTAAATATCCAATAGGTGAAAATGACACACATTGTAGGTGGCATGGAAATACAGTTGCTTACAAGCTGAGAATCATTTAGCTTTCTATACAGAGAGAGCCTATGTCTAGATTAAGGATATACGTGGTATTTGGGTCAGATCTTGAGGTACTCAGGTTTTACTTCAGCCACTGTACTCAGAGGTAACTCCTGCAGGGCATGGGGAACCATCTATACTGTTGGGGTTGAAACCTAGGTCAGTTCATGTATGGTAAATGCCCTTCATTGTACAATTTTACCCCTTTTCAAGATAAAGCATATGTTTATAGATATACTCCTTTGAAACACTTGAGGACTTATTATAAAACTCGGTGCATGGAGCTTCTCCTTTGTATGCAGACAGTCTGGGTTTGATCCTTGGCACTGCAGGTTGCCCCAAGCATTGCCGAAGTGACACATCCCGAGTAGACAAAAGCAAAACCAAAACATCCACTTGAAAGCATGTTCGGCTATTACTATTATTAGGTTCCATCCTACCATTAGTTGTTATTATTTGGGGGGGAGGGGTGTCTTCAATCCATACCCAGCAGCAACTCCTGGCTCTACCTTTAGAAACTACTGGGGCAATAGCAATAGCACATTTTGGTCCCCTATGCACATACAGTCCCCAAAGCCTGCCAGTAGTGATTTCTGAGCACTAAGCCAGGAGTAACCCCTGAGTACTGCCGGGTGTGGTCCAAAGCCAAATTAAAAAAAAAAAAAAAAAAAAAAAAAGGGCCCGGAGAGATAGCACAGCGGCATTTGCCTTGCAAGCAGCCGATCCAGGACCAAAGGTGGTTGGTTCGAATCCCGGTGTCCCATATGGTCCCCCGTGCCTGCCAGGAGCTATTTCTGAGCAGACAGCCAGGAGTAACCCCTGAGCACCACCGGGTGTGGCCCAAAAACCAAACCAAAACAAAAAAACTGGCAGGCTCAGAGGACTATATCGGATGCTAGGGATCAAACCTGGGTCTGCTGCAAGGAAAACACCCTACCTGCTGAGCACCGCCGAGTGTGACCCCAAAAAAACAAAACAAAACAAACAAAATAAACACCCCAATAACTGTTGAACAATAACAATAACTGTTGAAGCCAATTATCTTTTCATACAACATTGTTCTAACCTCAAATGGGTATTAGTCCTCTATTTAAATGATTTAAAATCTTACTTAATAGTGGGGAAAAGAAGTCTTGATACATAAAGTTAGCATCATTATTGAAATAAGTCCATATCTTTTCTCTAATTATTATTATTATTTTTGGTTTTTGAGTCACACCCGGCAGTGCTCAGGGGTTAATCCTGGCTCTTCGATCAGAAATTGCTTCTGACAGGCTCAGGGGACTACTATATGGGATGCTGGGAATCATACCTGGCTTGGGTCCATCCCAGGCCAGCTGCTTGCAAGGCAAGGCTAGGCAAACACCCTACCACTGTGCTATCTCTCTGGCCCAAGTGAAAGCCAGTTTGCATATTTACAAGAGCCCCAGTAAATGCCAGTGATCCCAGGAGATAGGACTGGCAGAGAGAGTTCACTTGTCAGTAGGCCTGCAGGGAGGGTGTTTGTGTGTATCTTGTCTGTATGTGTCTTTGTCTATGTCTCTGTCTATGTCTCAGCCGCATTTCTAGCAAACATGAGATTCTGAAACGTGTGGACAGTGCAACATGCAGAAATTAGTACTAACTTCAGAATAACCTGAATCACTCTTCCCAGCTCAGTTTTTAAAGTAGTTCCAGGAAACCAGTTCACCGGACCTTTCCTTGGCTGCAACCCCCCACAGAACATTTACTCCTCTTTCCAGATTGATACCTATCCATAGTGAGACCCCAGCTGTAGTGCTTTAATCTGTGAATCCATCTTAGATAGCTAACCTGGAGTGGCCATCCACCTGCCAACAAAGGAAGGAGAAAAAAAAAAGGGGGGGGTGTGACAGATCCCAGGCCTTGCAAGGTGGTATGAAAGAACCAGGTAAGTGTCTGATAGAATATAAGGAGGGGATTGAGGGGATGGGCGCTTTGCGGGATGGAGGAGTTTGGTGTGTGCAGAATGTAATAAGCTGCTTTGGACACGCCTGGTACCAGCCACAGGTTATCTCTGAACTTGGAATCTTCCCTCTAAAATTGGAAAATTTAGGAGACCCCACTGAGACAGAGTTCTTGGTAAAATGCAACAAGTAGTAAACCTGTTCATTCCCCCATATAAATGTGGGACTCTGTGTATGTGTGTGTGTTTTGGCCACACCTGGTGGTGCTCAGGGCTTACTCCTTTCTCAGCACTCATGAACTCTGTGTGTGTGTGTGTGTGTGTGTGTGTGTGTGTGTGTGTGTTTTGGCCACACCTGGTGGTGTTCAGGGCTTACTCCTTTCTCAATACTCATGAATCACTCCTGACATTGCTCAGAGGACCCTATGAGATGCCAAGACTTGAGCCTGGATTGGCCATGTGCAAAGCAAACATCCTGCTCAGGCCCTGGGACACTCTTGGCACATCTGCATTTTTTTTTGCACATTTGTACTTTTTTATTATTTATTTATTTATTTATTTATTTATTTATTTATTTATTTATTTTGGGCTCACACCTGGCAGTGCTCAGGGGTTCCTCCTGGCTCTACGCTCAGAAATCACTCCTGACAGGCTCGGGGGACCATATGGGATGGTGGGATTTGAACCACCGTCCTGCATGCAAGGCAAATGCCCTACCTCCATGCTATCTCTTGGCCCCGTTTATATTATTTTGCAAGTAGGTTGGACCCTGTGGTTACCAGAGAGCTTTACTACTTTGATGTCCTTCATGTAATTAGTTTTTTTTTTTTTTTAGTTTCTTTGTTTTTTAGTTTAGCTGATTCATCCCCAGTCCCTTCCTTAATTTGGTTTGTTTTGGCCATACCCAGTTGTAATCAGGGCTGACTCCTGGTTCTGTGCTCAAGAATCACTCCAGGCTGGACTCAGAGGAATATGCATAGTGGCAGGGATGGACCCAGGTTGTCTCTCTGGCCCTGGGCTCTGCATGCAGTGTCCTTATACCACATCATCCACCAAAATCAGCACTTTCTCTCTGGTGTTTAGGGACCTCTCCCATCTACCCTCCTCTGCTTTGTAGGCCACATTTCTGCTTCTACTTTGATCTGCCTTTGATCATTTCTTGTCCCCTTACTCTGTTGCTTTATCTTCCATATCTCATATGTATTGAGGTATTGCCAGACCTTGGCTGTGGTGAGAGCACTCCAAAGAACAAAAGTTCGGGGCCGGGTGGTGGCGCTGGAGGTAAGGTGCCTGCCTTGCCTGCGCTAGCCTAGGACGGACCGCAGTTCGATCCCCCGGCGTCTCATATGGTCCCCCAAGAAGCCAGGAGCAACTTCTGAGCGCATAGCCAGGAGTAACCCCTGAGCATCACAGGGTGTGGCCCAAAAACCAAAAAACAAAACAAAACAAAACAAAAAAACAAAAAAAAAAACAAAAGTTCACAAATGTCTCTTCAAAATGGGGGCCTTTGAATAGATGCCAAGAAGTAGGCATATGCCTCATAGTTGACATTTTATCATAATACACTTGTTTCCAGGCAGTGAGAATTAAATTATTTAAACAGAAAAAAATGTGGAAAAGAAAAGTATAGTAACAAGCAAATTTGTGAAAATGATTGTATCTTGCAATGAGGTCATTAAGTCTTTGTCAGAAGGTATAGTAAACTCTTGGTGCTAGTTGATCATTCTGTTGTTACTCTTTGTTTCTGAGCATTAGTTGGCTTAGACACATTGGTGTCTAAATTGGTGTATTTCTATGGGATGACAGTATTTTAAAAAATAGGAGTTTTCACGGTTGTGCTGTTTAGGAATTAATGCCAAGCACTATTGCTGATACATTGCGCTTGTGGTGTGTGGTTTTAGTTTCCAGAGCTTCCAGAAAGTACAAGAAGGCAGAGAAAGGGTGCCTGCACTGACTCCCCCCAAAAGTCTTGGTGATGTTAGCCCAAATATCAGTATATCTGGAGTTTTAGTCAGACTGGTGTCTCTGCAGAGAGTTGTAGAGAAGTGGTGATTGTGGCTGATGGGTGCAGCAGGTCTGGAAGTGCTCAGGGATCACTTCAGTGGACTTAGAACCATGCGGGCTGCTGGGGATTGAAGGTGGGCTGGCTGCCTGCCTGCAAGGCAAGTGCTTTACCCAATATACTATTGCTCTGGTCTGCAATTCCATCTCTGTCTCTCTGTCTCTCTCTTAGAAAAGTCTCATATTGGCTAAACTGGTCACATTGCCACCGGCAATGGATGGATGAAGCTTCCGTCCCCCACACCCCTGCCAACATGAGTCTCTCATTCTTTCTGGCCTGATGTGAGGTGATGATCCCTGGAATACTTCGTTTGGGAGGAGGGCAAGA
This sequence comes from Suncus etruscus, assembly GCF_024139225.1. Classification (NCBI taxonomy): domain Eukaryota; kingdom Metazoa; phylum Chordata; class Mammalia; order Eulipotyphla; family Soricidae; genus Suncus; species Suncus etruscus. The sequence continues at coordinate 127,923,252 of NC_064853.1, read as the reverse complement.
GTTTAGACATGGTAATGGCCAGTGGGCCCGGATCAGAACTGGGTTGAGTCTTCTCACTGGAGACTTGAAAACACACAGTCCTGAGAACCCAGATCATTCTACAAAGTAGAGGGCAATGCTTTTTTAATTTTAACTGAAGCAAGGTTTTTGTTTTTGTTTTGTTTTTGGGCATAAGGTTCTGTTCCTCAAGATTCTTGAAGATGTCCCTACATGATGGCTACCAACTCATGGCTTACATACAGTTGGAGGGCTGTGGAGTTATCCTGTGTGTTCTATGCATACAAAGAAACTCAATCCAGTGACAAAATCAATTTTTTTTTAGTTTGCTGAGAATTGTGGGGGCTACATGCCAAACTCCAGCACAACAACCGAGCATCACCAAACACACTCTCTGGTGAGGTCCAGATCTGGGGCTCACCTAAAGATGAGGGAGCAGGTAGAGGCAGGACAGCTGACCAGAGTGTTCCTCCTACAGCACTCAGGTCAGAAATCACTCCTGAAAATATCTGGATGAGGTACCATCTCTGAGACTGAACCAGGTCAGACTGCTGAGAATTGCCAGGAGGAGCAAACTAAATGAATTATTTCTGTCTTTCCACTGTTTTTATTTGCGTTTAGTCCACACTTCGGGTGCTCAGAGGTTCTTCCTGGCTCTGTTTGTTTTTTTGTTTTGTTTTGGTTTTTGGGCCACACCCGGCGGTGCTCAGGGGTTACTCCTGGCTGTCTGCTCAGAAATAGCTCCTGGCAGGCAAGGAGGACCATGTGGGACGCTGGGATTCGAACCAACCACCTTAGGTCCTGGATTGGCTGCTTGCAAGGCAAACATCGCTGTGCTATCTCTCTGGGCCCTCTTCCTGGCTCTGTACTCAGGAATCACTCCTGGCAGTCTTGGGAGACCATAGGAAAAATAAAGTCCAGGATATGATTTTAAAAGGGAGGTTTTAGTTTAAAGAGACTTATGTTGTTTATTTTTAAAATTACAACTCTTGGGGGCTGGAATGATAGCACAAATGGGTAGGGCTTTTGCCTTGCTCGTGATGACCCATATTTGATTCCCAGTATCCTAGCCTGCCAGGAATAACCTCTGAACCCCACAGGGTGTGCCCCCTAAAATAACCAAACCAAAACTAAATTTACATCTATTGTTTGTTTTCTTGTTTGTTTTTGGACCACACCAGTTGTCGGTCCTCCAGAGTTTTTCCTGAGCTCTGTGCTCAGGAATCATTCCTGATGATGCTCAGGGACCAGATGGGATGCTGGGGGTGGAATCCAGGTCAGGTGTGCAAGGCAAGCACTCTACTCTCTCTGACCCATGGTTATATTGTGTAAGATAAAATCTTGTTCTACGCAGTTTTGTATCATAAGCGATTTATATTTATGAGAAGTCTTAACATTTTCAAAACCAACCAACTTGGAGGCACTCCGCTGTGTTGCATTTTGCTACCACATGATGGCAGTATTATCACACGTAAAAAATGCACCACTGCCTCGAACAGATGGCGTACTTAGGTACTTCATTGTGTGTATTTTTTTCTTATTTTGGAAGCATAGGGGAATTTCACGTTTGCAGGTATGAAGGGGGAAGAGAGTTAAAAATTTTATACTGTATTAAAAAATTTTTGTTTATGCTTGTAAGGAGAACTGAGGTGGTTGAACAGCCCTTCCTTCTCTTGGATGATTCTGGATTGTGCTGACAAGCTGGGCCACTTCCAGTTAGACCTTGATGTGGGGAAGGATATTATGTTGATTTTGCATTATTGCATTGGAAGTGTTGCAAAGAGAATGCTGAAACCCAAGCCCTCCCATCCCCTTTGTTCTGGCTCATGCACATACTTGTGGCAAGGGTTTGCTTAAAACTTGTCCACACATACTCCGGGGTAGTAAGTGGCAGCTCTGTTCAAAGTTAGTCCTCGCTCTGTCTCCACTTTGTTCACAGGGCCTCAGTATCTTTCACTGATAGGTCAGGTACTGCAGCTCTTTTTCACCTTACTGCTGGTCTCCAAAGATGCTGGGCCAGAAGGGTGGGGCAGTAGCGGTTTGGGTGTTCTCTTCAGCTTATCAGCCACTGCCCTGCAGGCTGCTGAGGTCTGTGCTATTATGAGCATATCTGGGTTGTACCCTGAGCATT